>NC_053025.1:199050370-199129826 GCF_003073215.2 Triticum urartu | reverse complement strand
TTGGGTTATCTTTTATTTTGGCGCCGTAGTTGGGCCATGAGTGTTTGGAGGATGTAATGTTATTTATGTACCTTGATTGACATGGCGAGTGTAAGCCAACTATGTTATCTCCCCTCTTATTAATTATATTACATGGGATGTTGTAAAGATCACCTTACTTGCGACATATGCCTTCAATGCGATTATGCCTCTAAGTCGTGCCTCGACACGTGGGAGATATAGTCGCATCGAGGGCGTTACAAGTTGGTAATCAGAGCCTTCCCCGACCTTAGGAGCCCCATTGCTTGATCGTTTTTAGCAGTCGAGTTGTGTCTAGAAAAATGTTTTGAGTCATTTAGGAATTATATATCGGAGAGTTTAGGAATTCTTTTTACTTCCCAGTCTCCTCATCGCTCTGGTAAGGTATCCCGACGTAGAGTTTTGACTCTTCTCTTCTCAAATTTCACTAAAATTTTTTTTAGGATCACGCGGGTATCTTGGAATCATTCCGATGGTTTTATGATGAGAACATTGTCTTGGTGCCTCCTGTCAGGGGTTTTGTGGAAGTGTCCCGGGGAGTTGAGCTCTGAGGTGTTGTCGTCATAATTTTATCGTTGCAGTTCTGGAATACCTGAGTTTAGTACGCCGACATCGAAAATCTCTTTTATGCAGTTCGTTGGTGAGATAACCTCGACGCCACCCAGTACTGGGCGGGAGTTCGGGAGTATCTCCATAACTTGTATAACGGATGCTTTTCGATGGTTGAGGTAGATGGTTTCCGAAGTTTTTCTTGGTTATGTGTTGAAGGATGGATACAACTGGATGTAGGATTTGCTAGATTTGGGTGAGATATTATGCTTCCCCTGTATCCCCAATACCTGATTGCATAACCGGAAAGGTTCGGGAGTTTCATAGGTGGGAATTCTCGTAGCTCTAGTTCTTCTCCCACGGATATTGGTTTGAGATTGGGATTTCTTACTGAATATTCGTTCTTGATCCATACCTTGTTGATTTATTTCTCTACCTTAATTCTAAGTGGCTTCTCAATTTATGGATATGTGACCATTTCAAGAGGAATGCATTCTTTCATTTTGTTCGGATGTGAAGACTATATGTTGCAATTTTCATTCCGTTGGATTCAGCTTCAATATTTGTCTATCAATGTGCTAATGGATGTCAACCTCTTCAAGATGGCTCCTCCAACGCGCACGACTCCGAATCCTGATCCGCCACCACCTCCACCTCCTCCGGAGGCATGGCAAGCTGTGATGGCCGCAACCAATGCAAACACATAGTTGATCATGCAAATTCTCCAAGAGCACAATCAAGGCAACCAAGGGAACCAAGGCAACAATCAGAATCACTCTGCTACACTCAACCAGTTCCTTGCTAATGGTCCAAAGACTTTCAGCAATTGTGTTGAGGCAACCGATACTGACGATTGGCTTGTGGATCTGTGCAAGCATTTCGAGTGCAGTAACGTCAGGCCTGAGGACTTTGTCAAGTTCGCTTCCTTCCAACTCAAAGATCAAGCTGCAGAATGGTTCCAGCAGTACAAGGATTCTAGAGGTGGACGTGTTATCACTTGGGATGAATTTCGTCGAGATTTCAGAGCTCACCATATCCCTGAGAGCATGGTTGAAAGCAAGCGTGAGGAATTCCGCAACCTGAAGCAAGGCTCTTTGTCTGTCTATGACTACAACAAGTTATTCCAGAAGCTCGCCCGCTTTGCCAAGCAGGACGTCCCTGATGAGAAGAGCATGATATACCAGTTCAGAGGTGGTCTCAGAGAAGAAATCCAGCTAGCTCTTGTTCTCTTTGAGCCCTTGAGGTACGATGAGTTCTACAACATGGCACTGAAGCAAGAGGCTGCTCAATTGAGGTGTGATGCTTCCAAGAAGCGAGTCAGAGATGTTACTCCTTCTTCCTCTACTCAAGTGGTCAAGCAGCAGAAGTATTGGCTTCCTCCTCCTCCGTTCCGTCAGCCGTATCAGCAGAAGAGCAAAGGTGGCAGTGGATCTTCCCACCCACCCAACCCTGGCTTTCAGAACAAGACTTCGTCTCAACCTCCAAGATCGAGTGCTCCGTATCACCGTCCGCTTTCAGAGGTCACGTGCAACAAGTGCCAACAGAAGGGTCACTATGCCAACAAGTGTTTCAACCAGAGGCGTCTTCCTCCTCCTCCTCCTGTCAGATCGGCAAGTACAGCTGTGGTCAAGCATAACCCCAAGCATGCCAAGGTCAATTTGATGAATGCAGCTTAGGCAAAGGACTCGTCAGATGTCATTATGGGTAACCTTCCTGTTAACGATGTTCCTGCAAAAGTACTTTTTGATACTGGTGCATCACATTCTTTCTTGTCATGCCCGTTTGCATCGAAGCACAATGTTGATACTGAGATCATGCCCAAAGTCATGCAAGTTGTTTCTCCCGGCAAGCTTTTGACTTCTAGTTTGGTTGCTCCCGATATCTCTATCACGTTGGGCGACTACAAGTTTCTCTCTTCTCCGGTGGTTCTTGGTAACTCGGATATTGATCTTATTCTCGGAATGGATTGGATTTCTAAGCACAAGGCACATCTTGATTGTGCTGCAAGGCAGATTCAATTGACCCATTCGTCTGAGGATGTAATTGTCTTTGCCGCTCATGATGATGCAATCCGTCTGTTTTCTCTCAATGAGAAGGGTGAACTGGATGCTATCTCGCAAATTCCAGTCGTTTGCGAATATCAAGACGTCTTTCCAGAAGAGCTTCCAGGAATGCCTCCGCACCAGCCAGTTGAATTCGTCATCGATCTTGATCCCGGCACGGAACCTGTGTGCAAGCGTCCTTACAAGCTCGGACCTGAAGAGTTGAAGGAGCTGAAGAAGCAACTCGATATTCAAGAAAGAATGGGTCTCATCCGGCCTAGTTCTTCTCCATGGGGTTGTGGTGTTCTTTTTGTGAAGAAGAAGGATGGAACGGACCGACTTTGTGTTGATTACCGTCCATTGAACAAGAAGACCATCAAGAACAACTACCCACTTCCCAACATCAATGAGCTGTTCAAACAACTCAAAGGTGCCCAAGTATTCTCCAAGCTTGATCTCCATATGGGTTATCATCAGATTCTAATCCGTGAGCAAGATATTCCCAAGACGGCTTTCAGGACAAGCTATGGTTCATATGAATACACTGTCATGTCTTTTGGCCTCTTCAACGCTCCTCTGACATTCTCTCGCATGATGAACTTCATCTTCAACGCCTACACCAATGACTTCGTTTTGGTCTATCTCGACGACATTCTGGTTTTCCCGAAGAACAAGGAAGATCATGCCAAGCACTTGCGTGTGGTGCTTGATAAGCTAAGGGAACATCAGTTCTACGCCAAGTTCTCCAAGTGCGAATTTTGGCTCGATGAGGTTCTTTATCTTTGTCATATCATCTCTGCCAAGGGCATTGCGGTGAATCCTGAGAAAGTGTCTGCAATTGTGAATTGGGAACCTCCTCAGAACGTGAAGCAACTCCGTAGCTTCCTCGATCTCGCAAGCTACTGTCGAAGATTCATTGAAAACTTTTCTAAGATCGCGAAGCCTCTCTCAAATCTTCTTCAGAAGAACGTCAAGTACGTTTGGTCTCCGGAGTGTGACATTGCTTTCAACACTTTGAAAGAGAAATTGATCACTGCTCCAGTTCTGACTCCGCCTGATGAATCCAAGCCGTACGAGGTCTTTTGTGATGCCTCTCTCCAAGGTCTTGGCGCAGTGTTGATGCAAGAGAACAAAGTTGTTGCTTATACCTCTCGCCAGTTGAAGCCTAATGAGAAGAACTACCCCACTCATGATCTCGAGTTGGCAACAGTTGTGCATGCTCTTTTGACTTGGAGACATCTCTTATTGGGAAGAAAAGTGGACATCTTCACTGACCACAAGAGTCTCAAGTACATCTTCACTCAGCCTAATCTCAACCTCAGGCAAACTCGATGGGTTGAAATGATTCAAGAGTATAATCCGAGTATCGAGTATACTCCAGGCAAGGCCAATGTGATTGCTGACGCATTGAGCAGGAAGGCTTACTGCAACAGTCTGATTCTCAAGCCTTATCAACCCGAGCTTTGTGAAGCTTTCCGCAAACTTAATCTGCAAGTTGTTCCCCAAGGTTCCTCGCCAACCTTCAAGTCTCTCCTACGTTGGAAGACCAGATTCGCCAAGCCGAGCTTCTTGATGCTATGGTGAAAAAGGTGAAGATTGGGATTGCCAAGAGCCAACCCAAGTACAAGTGCTACCGCCTTGATGACAAGGATACTCTCTTCTTCGAGGATCGTATTGTTGTACCCAAAGGTGACCTTCGTAAAGTGATCATGAACGAGGCTCACAATTCTCTCCTGTCCATCCACCCTGGGAGTACGAAGATGTATTAGGACCTCAAGCAGGCTTATTGGTGGACTCGAATGAAGCGCGAGATTGCTCAATTCGTGAATGAGTGTGATGTCTGCAAAAGAGTGAAGGCAGAACACCAAAGGCCAGCTGGTCTCCTCCAACCTCTTGCCATTCCAGAATGGAAGTTTGACCACATTGAAATGGACTTCATGACTGGGTTTCCAAAGTCCAAGCGTGGCAATGATGCTATATTCGTTGTCATCGACAAACTCACAAAAGTGGCTCACTTTCTGCCTATCAAAGAGTCGATCACTGCAGCTCAATTGGCGGAACTCTATACCTCTCGAATTGTCTCTCTGCACGGTATTCCTCAAGTGATCTCTTTAGACCGTGGCAACATTTTTACCTCCAAGTTTTGGGATTCTTTTCAGAAGGCCATGGGCACCAACATCTGCTTCAGCACAGCTTTCCATCCTCAAACTAGCGGTCAAGTCAAGCGTGTCAACCAGATTCTTGAAGATATGCTCAGGGCTTGTGTGATCTCCTTCGGCATGAAGTGGGAGGATTGTCTTCCTTATGCTGAATTCTCCTACAACAACATTTTTCAAGCAAGTTCGGGCAAGGCCCCATTTGAAATTCTGTATGGAAGGAAGTGCCATACCCCTCTCAACTGGTCTGAAACCGGTGAACGTCAGCTTCTCGGAAATGACTTAATCACAGAGGCAGAGGAAATGTGCAAAGTCATTCAAGATAACCTCAAAGCAGCCCAATCCCGCCAGAAGAGCTACTATGATAGTAAGCACCTTGATTTGGCTTTCGAGATCGGAGATCATGTTTACCTCCGTGTCTCTCATATGAAAGGTACTCGTCGCTTCGGTATCAAAGGGAAGCTTGCCCCTAGATACGTGGGACCTTTCAAGATTGTCAGCAAGAGAGGCGATCTCGCCTATCAACTCGAGCTTCCTTCACACTTTGCAAATGTTCATGATGTGTTCCATGTCTCTCAGCTTCGAAAGTGCTTCAAGACTCCTGACCGCACCGTCAACTTCAAGGACATTGAGCTCCAAGAAGATCTCTCCTATCGTGAGCACCCCGTTGCTATTCTCGAAGAGATTGAACACAAGACTCGCAATAAGTCAATCAAATTCCTCAAAGTCAAGTGGTCACACCATTCCGACCGTGAAGCTACCTGGGAACGCGAGGATCACCTCCGTTCTTAGTACCCGGTGTTCTTTCAGTCCTAGATCTCGGGACGAGATCCTTTCGTAGTGGTGGAGTGTTGTAACACCCCGGATATGACTTTCCCAATTTGTACTCCAACTCTTGACGTTTCCGGCGTTAAGTTATTTTATTTTCACGGGTTCGGGTTTTTGTCTCCGTGTGTTGTTATCGTTGTCATGCATCTCATATCATGTCATTATGTGCATTGCATTTGCATACGTGTTCATCTCATGCATTCGAGCATTTTCCCCGTTGTCCGTTTTGCATTCCCGCGCTTCGTTCTCCTCCGGTGGTCATTTCTACCTTTCTTTCGTGTGTGGGGTTCAAACATTTCCGGATTGGACCGAGACTTGCCAAGCGGCCTTGGGTTACTACCGGTAGACCGCCTGTCAAGTTTCGTATCATTTGGACTTTGTTTGATACTCCAACGGTTAACCGAGGGACCGAAAAGGCCTCGTGTGTGTTGCAGCCCAACACCCCTCCAATTTGGCCCAAACCCCACCTAAACCTGCTACATCATCTAGAGCGTTCGATCACGATCGCATGGCCAAAAACCGCACTCCATTTGGAGCCTCCTAGCTCCTTCTATGTATAAATAGGCGTTCCCTGTCCAAATTTTCGGATCTCTCCACCCCTAACCCTAAAAAAAACAGCTCCTCCGCGCACCGGACGTGTCCGGCCCGCGCCGGACAACGTCCGCCGCCGACCGCAGCCAACCAGGAGGTGCCACGTGTCCCTCCGGCCTCCTCCCGCCGCCGGCCCGCCGGGCCCAAGGCCGGCCCCCTCCGTCCCGCGCCCGGGCCTCGCCTCCTCCTCCCGAGCGCCTCGCCTCGCCGCCCCTTGCCTCGCTGGCCGGCGCCGCCACGCCCGTACCTCGCCGCACTTCACCGGCTGCGCCGCACCTCGCCGCCGGCGCCGCCACACCGCCCGCCGCCGCGGATCCTCGTCGCCCGCGCCTCCGCGCCGGCCGGATCCGTTGCACCGGCCCCTCTCCGGCGTCCCCGCGGCAAGTACCAACTCCGGCGAGCTCCAGGCCCCTCTGGCCATCCTCGAAGTCCATGCATGAACAGTAACTCCGGCGAGATCCGGAACTGGATCTGAGATCCATCTCGGTTGACTTTTTGCCCGAAACCCTAGCTCATATGCTCCTGTTCATCGCATCGTAACTTTACATCCGTAGCTCCGATTTGGGCATATAGCATATCAAAATGTTCATCTCAGAGAGTCCATCATTTCATTCCATTGCATCATTTTCATTTGAGTTCATCTTGATGCCCCAAATGCTATTAGAAGAGGGCTACTTGAGATATTTGTCAGATCTGCTACTCCTTTTAGATATTTGTCATTTTTGCCATGATTATTGTGTGCATGTTATGACCATGAGCTCTACATATGTTTTGTTAAGGGTTTTGCCATCTTTCCAGAGGTGCAACCCATGTATTTTTGTGATGTGTGTGGTGACTAGCACAAGCTTGCAAAGTGGTGCACTTGTTAATGCTGATTTCAGGGACTTAGCAATTCCACTAAGTCCTTGACCTGTTTATCTCATGTTGCCATATGTTCTTCTTGTTTCCTAGTGATCCGTGCCTCTTTTGAGGATGATTAGTAAGGATGTTTTGTTAATCTTGTAGTGCTCTATCCATCCATGTCTTTGTTTGCAATTATGGAGAACCTAGCTTGAGTCAATCCAGCTCTACTTTTGCTACTTCATGAATCTGAGCAGATTGTCTACTTGTTAGCGATTTTGCCGATGATGTTGTAGTTGATCCGTGCATGCTATGCTATTGTACTTGCCATGTCTAGCTTGAATTTTGTGTATTCTTGATGGGTGTATGCTTAGCTTATCATGACTTGCTCCGTAGTGAGTGCATCGAGCTCGTAAACATGCCTACTTGATATCTGTTTTCGGCATGTTCCAGTTTTCACTAAGTCTGAAAACTGATTATGCTTTTGCTATGTTCACATGCTTGCAATTGTATTTTCTGATCCCTTTTGGCTCAAGGTCACTAAGGGAGTTTTGTTAATCTCTTTGGGTAGCTCCATGCCATGCTTTACTTTGCCATGTTCAGGTCCCGTAGCATGTAGTTTTGTTGCTCCGAAGAGTGCTACCTGATCTGAAATTCCAGACAAGTGTTAATTTCACTAAGTCTGAAATCTGTTTGCCATATGCATTTTTGCCATGCTTGTTTGAATCTGTTAATGGATGAATTGGCCGTAGCTCAGTGCTAGACTTTTGTTAAGCATCTTGAGTACATCCCTGCCATGTATTGCGTTGTCATGTTTGGATGCTGTAGCATGTTCATCTCATTGCATTTAGATGGCTACTTGCTGTAAATCGTAGACCGGTGTCATATTTGTTTTGCTTGCCATTTCCAAACCGTAACTCCGATTCCGGCGTTATTTATATTTTTTTCAAGCGATTTCATCTCATCTTTCCAGTGGCACACTTGGATTTCCAAATTGAGGCCAGGTTAATGCATCCCTTGTCAAATCTTGCATATGCATCCCGCATCGCATCCCGCATAGCATATCATCTTTGCATCATATTGTTTGAGCTTTGCACGTGGTTGATTGTGTCCTTGTTGCTTGTTTTCCTTGTTTGGGTAGAGCAGGGAGACGAGTTCGCTAACGAGGAGCCCGTTGAGTTCTCTTTCGAGGATCCAGTCAGCTCTGACAACTTTGCAGGCAAGATGATCATACCCTCGAAATCACTACTATCTTTGCTTTGCTAGATGCTCACTCTTTTGCTATGCCAATTCTACGATGCCTACCACTTGCTTTCAAGCCTCCCAAATTGCCATGTCAGACCTCAAACCCTCCATGTCCTATGCAAACCGTTGATTGGCTATGTTACCGCTTTGCTCAGCCCCTCTTATAGCGTTGCTAGTTGCAGGTGAAGATTGGAGGCCGTTCCTTGTTGGAACATTTATTTACTTGTTGGGATATCATTATTTTATCTTGTTATCCTAATGCATCTATAAACTTGGTAAAGGGTGGAAGTCTCGGCCTCTCGCCTAGTGTTTTGTTCCACTCTTGCCGCCCTAGTTTCCGTCATATCGGTGTTATGTTCCCGGATTTTGCGTTCCTTACGCGGTTGGGTTATAATGGGAACCCCTTGATAGTTTGCCTTGATTAAAGCTTTTCCAACAATGACCAACCTTGGTTTTACCATTTGCCACCTAGCCTCTTTTTCCCTTGGGTTTCCGGAGCCCGAGGGTCATCTTATTTAAACCCCCCCGGGCCAGTGCTCCTCTGAGTGTTGGTCCAAACCGAGTAGACTGCGGGGCCACCTCGGGGCAACTTGAGGGTTGGTTTTACTCGTAGGATGTCTCATCTGAGTGTGCCCTGAGAACGAGATATGTGCAGCTCCTATCGGGATTTGTCGGCACATTCGGGCGGTGTTGCTGGTCTTGTTTTAACCTGTCGAAGTGTCTTGAAGAACCGAGGTACCGAGTCTGAGCGGAATGTCTCGGGAGGAGGTCTATTCCTTCGTTGACCGTGAGAGCTTGTCATGGGCTAAGTTGGGGCTCCCCTGCAGGGTTTTGAACTTTCGAAAGCCGGGCCCGCGGTTATGGGCAGATGTGAATTTGTTAATGTCCGGTTGTAGATAACTTGAACCTTAACTTAATTAAAATGAATCAACCTTGTGAGTTACCGTGATGGCCTCTTCTCGGCGGAGTCCGGGAAGTGGACACGATGTTGGAGTAATGTTTGCGTAGGTTGCTCTCTAGTTTATCGCTCGCGCTTTGCCTCCTCTTCTCGCTCTCTTTTGTGAACAGGATAGCCACCATATATGCTAGTCGCTTGCTGCAGCTTCACATATTTTACCTTGCCTTACCTATAAGCTTAAATAGTCTTGATCGCGAGGGTGCGCGATTGCTGAGTCCCTGTGGCTCACAGATTACTATTACACCAGATGCAGGGCCTGATGATTCCGCTCCAGGTGAAGCGCTCGAGCTCAAGTGGGAGTTTGACGAGGACTCTCAATGATACTATGTGTCTTTTCCTGATGATCAGTTGTGGTGCCCTGTTGGGGGTGATCGGGACCGTGTCGCACATTGGGTTATCTTTTATTTTGGCGCCGTAGTCGGGCCATGAGTGTTTGGAGGATGTAATGTTATTTATGTACCTTGATTGACATGGCGAGTGTAAGCCAACTATGTTATCTCCCCTCTTATTAATTATATTACATGGGATGTTGTAAAGATCACCTTACTTGCGACATATGCCTTCAATGCGATTATGCCTCTAAGTCGTGCCTCGACACGTGGGAGATATAGTCGCATCGAGGGCGTTACACATCGCCTGCCCATGAGATATCTTTTGATGTCTCTGCGAGGCGGTGAGCCGTCTTTTTTTCCGCGGCCTTCGTGGCCGCTCCCTTGTTATGAGTAGTTCGGATAGTTCTCAACCTAGAGCTCTGCACATCGGCCATGTTAAGGATGGACGAACAAGAAAGACTTATGAGGAGGAAGAGGTAGAGTGATTTTCGGCTAGGTACTAGTTCCCCTTTTTATAAGCTAGTACTAGCACTAGTACTAAAACATGCATAGTGGGAACACGTTCAGGTTTGATACGTACTAGGTGTGAGCATGTTTGCACAAAATACGAAGGAGACCAATGGAAGTAGCAAGCCATGATTTAACTACCGCATTCAGGCAGTGGAGTAGTAATGTCTTTCTTCCTCCCTCACGTCCACTCAATTTGCATACACTATATTAATTGACCATCAATGAAGTGAAGGAATTTACATGCATCAAAGTATCACATGGGGTGGATCTTCCTACAAAAATGTGTCCCCCGTGTACCCGCGTGTGCGTGGGAGGGAATGAGTGCGTGTGTGGCATGCGTGCACATCTTTGCTTCGTGCATGTACCACCAGTGTGCCTCAGAGAGGACGAGTACAATCTTCTGGAACTAGCAGCACGTAACTGTGATCAATGTACACAAGGAGGTCGCAACAACGCCTCCACATGTTCCACGTGGCTTCATGAACTATAAGAGAGAGACTGTGTAGCGTGCCATTGGAATTCTAATTTACGTGTTTTGCACATACTCGAAGAACTTGTAAGGTACACGTGCATTGCATGCATTAGATTTGGCAACCAAATTATGAATAAGTACCACACTATAGCATGTAAGCTTTGAGTCATGTATGCCTCATGTAGACGTTCGTTTAATTCTTATAGTTCAACTCATTCAAAATCAATTAGTTTTTATAAAAAGCTAGGGCCTCTTTGATTCGTAGGATTTCCAAAATGTGGGAATAGCAAAAACATGGGATTAGAGTGGAATGTCATCTTGAATCCTATGGGATTGTACGAGTGTTTGACTATGCATAGAAAAAATGCAGGATTCTTTCAAACTGGTTTGAGTGGATGGGATGTTTCATATAAAATCTAGTGCAAATGAATCCTATGGAAAAATTCTATGGTTTACAATCCTTCAAATCAAACAACCAAGATAGGAAAAAATCCTAAGGATTAGAATCCTCCAAAATTCCTTTGAGAATCCTTTGAATCAAAGAAGCCCTTAATCTATTCTATGATTCATGGAATTGTGCGTTGTAAAGCATAATGTAAAAAACAAATAATGGCAATTCAACTAGAAAAAAAGTTTGGGCAGTTATGATACGGAAGATTCTAGAACAAAGGAGAAGCACTTGTGTTTTGAGGTTTGTGCATTATGCTTAAGTTCAGCCATGGAGTCTGCTAGATTGTACATGTGGCAAAATCCGGTGGGGGCTAGAAGATGGTGTGAGGGGCCAAGTGGTGGGAGACTATGAAGGAGTGCACAAGTGCGAGATCGATATTTAAAGAGAGGGGGCGAGAACGTGTGGTGTTGCACATAGTGGCAGAGCCATGAAAAATAAATGAGCTAGGGGGCCAAGTATTGATAATCCTTTATGAGGAGGTCCATTTCATCAACTTAAACCATTTTACCAGCAATTGTCTAATGATCACTTTCATATTAGCCTCTATATATAGTGATGTTAGGGGGGGGGCAGGGCCCTTGCTGCCCCATGTCTTCACCACTGTGTGCGTGTCTGAGAGATGAAGCGGAAGGCATGGATGATGAGAGGGGGGCGTTGGATATATAATTAATGTGGGTGTATTACCTATGTAATCCTATATAAAGAGGTATAAATTGATCGATGTGGATGTGGGAAATAGGGTGAGACCTCACTAGATATATAGATTGATCGGTTTGTGTGGAAGGTGAAAGACCTAGCTATATATACACACACATAGAGGAACATCGATCATTGCGCATGCACATGAGAGATAAAGAATGTCCGATATGATGGAGAGGGGGAGGTGTGTGTGTGTGCATGCATGGGAGACCGACTTGAAGAAAAAGATTGCATGTGTGCGATGGATAATGCCGACTGGTAGTGTGTGTGCATGCACGCACGAGAGAAAATTAGTGGTACAATTTTAAAGAGAAGATGACTGTGTGGGTGTAAAAGACTAGGTGAGGTCATAATCAATGTAAAGTTGCATTCAAATATTTGAAAAGAGATAATGATGTTTGAAACCCATGCATGCATGAATATAACTGAGATATGTGCGGCGTGGTTTGGAAACGAGCATGTTGTACTGTATACACATTGAACAAGGTCAGACTGATTTGAATTTGAGATACCGATGGCAGACATCGTTTGGCCACATTGCATCCGTGCATGGACACACTATTCTAACTAGAGATGATGGGTGGCTTTCATATCGCATATCTATATCTATACCCCTATACATTATATTTTATATTTTTATATAGTGTGCGGATAACTTTAACTTTGAAAGATGATCTTTGGATGAAGCCAATCTGATGGTGCAGAGATGGCAAATTTGAGAACTACTAGCCGTTGGATATCATCTAGATTCCACCAGATTTTGCCACATGTACAATATAGAAGACTCCATGGTTGAACTTAAGCATAATGCACAAACCTCAAAACACAAGCACTTCTTCTTTGTTCTAGAATCTTCCGTACCAGAATTACCCAAATGTTTTTCTACATGATTTGCCATTATTTGTTTTTACTTTTTGCTTTACAACGCACAATCCATGAATCTTAAAATAGATTAGCTTTCTTATAAAAACTAGATGATTTTGAATGAAATGAACATTAAGAATTAAATGAACATCTACATCATGCATATAAGACTCAAAGCTTACATGCTATAATGTGGTATTTATTCATAATTTGGTTGCCAAATCTCATGTGTGCAATGCACGTGTACCTTACTAGTCTAAATGGTGTTTGTGTGTGTGTTGTGCATGTTAAACACATTGTGTGTAGTATCACATATGGTTTAGATTCCGAACATCTAGCTAGAGCATACATGTACTATGATTTGAATTCAGCATAAAATGGATACATATATATATATATGTATTTGAATTTGAGATTGTATGCACATGTACTTCGTATTTATATAGGAATTTACTTCTCCTATATTCATGTCATCTGTTGTGAAGATAATATTTAGATGGCTGTATAACTAACCCGAGTACAATCCCATTCAAACAGGGAAAATGTACTCAAATTTAGTCCATATGCTAGACAACAAACATTGTTTTTTATTGTTGAGGGAAGTGCAAATTGTTTTGGTAACGTACACATTATGTTTGTTGTCCCGATTCTTTTAGTTTTTTGTTGTATTTGAATGCATTTCCAGTAATATAGTAAAATGGGACATGGCTCTCTCTAGTGATGAGGCGCGAATTGTCTTTTTTTGGGTACACGTTAAGCTTGTTCTCCCGAAATTTCAAGCCGCATCTTGTTATGCCAAAATTTCAAGCTAGCATCTCTGTCTATCATGCTGCGAAACTCCCACCTCTTCAACCCACACCTTGTTACCCCAAAATATTCAAGATATATCTTTGTCTTGTTGTGCTCTGAAAACTCCCTCCATCTCAACCCGCGCCTTGCTATCCCAAAATTAGAACGCGTGCGAAAACTCCCACCTCCTACGAAATCCCGACACGCGAAATGCCCGTGATACCCCTGAACCTAAAGAACTGCCTAGCTAAAATTGGTGGGGGGCACTTTCGTAACTTACCCCATATTTCGGACAAGCGCGTCCCTAAGCCATTGTTCCCCCTCCAATCGCCTCCTTTTCACCATTCGAAATCCCATGCCTCCATAACCTCTCAGCTCCAGCCGCGAAACCCCACCCTCCTCCGTCCGCTGCCTCACCGCTGCCCAGCCGGAGCCTCTTCCCCGACGATGTTGTCCGCAGCAACACCTCGACGTCCCTCATCCACCGAACTGGATGAGGATCCGTCGTCGATCTCGTCGTCCCACCGGTTCAGCCACCTCGTCCTGCACCTCCAAGGAGCTGCCCTGATGTTCCCCTCGTATTTTGCGCCACCTCCATTCCCACACCGCAGTCTTCACCTGCACCGCCGGAAGAGCATCATCATCACCGTTTCCTCGGATGAAGCTGAAGCCTAATCAGTGCCACCAAAGAGGTTGTACACTAATCGCCGCATTTTCTTCTTCATTCGATCTCACGGTGCTGCCGGCGCTCGGTCCCGAGCCGACATGTCGTGGCTCCATCCATGGCGGCGTCGCCGGCCACTTCCTCCACAACGTCGCTCCCTCGACGGCAACGTCCACATCAATAGGAGTTGTTGCTGCTTTAGCTCTCGCTCGCACTGCTACTCTGCTCTTGCTCTCGGTCCCCTTCCTAGTCTGCTCTTGCTATTGCTCTTGCTCTTGCTCTTGCTCTTGCTCGCGATGTTGCTCTCGTTCTTTCTCTTGCTTGCGACGCTGCTCCGATTTGGCTACACTTCAGTCGACTGAATCGAATTTTGGGTCAGTCGATTTTCGGGGGATGGGGGGCTTGGCGGAGTTAAGGAAGAACTAGTCGCAACAGGGAGGGGGGCTCACCGGAGAGGTACCCCACTAGAGGGATGGCCGGGGCGGCGGAGGATCGGTCGTGGGCAGTGGTTTCGAGCCGGGCGAGGTGGTGCACCGCCGGCCGCGGGCGGTGGGGGGCGGCGGTTTTGCCTATGGTGGCTGGTGGCTCAGGGGGGTGGAGGTTGAAGATGAGCTTCTACACGACCAACTACCCTGGCTCTCACACGCACTGCTGCTACTGCTTTTCTGATACGAGTGCGTTCAGTTTCGACAGCAAAATTCAGTTTCGACAACAAAATTCAGTTTCGACAGTTAAGTTCAGTTTCGACAGCTAAATTCAGTTTTGACAGTTAAGTTCAAAGATGAGCGGGTGATGTATTTTACATCTAGCACTTTGTGGTTATGTATTTTATGTCTTCTATTGGAGATGCTATTAGAATTCCACTCAGGTTAACATTGTCTCTCTTGTCCCGCTTCAGCCTCGGCGTCTTACAACTCACCGGAGCTACTCCAACAACAAAACCCTCCATCACGGCGGAGCGGTACCCCGGGCTCCATCTCTAGACGCCTAAGATCTTCTTCCCCTCCTCCGATAGCCAAGTCAGCCGGAGCATCCTCACCAACCAACCCAATCACACTAAGATCGACATGGCTTCGCCAAAGAGGTTGTACACTCATTGCATCTCTTTTTTACTCTACATGTTATATATATTATCCACTCAGCACACGTAGTAACGTGAAATACAATTATTTTATCCTACTGTATGACAAGAAGTGAGGTACCAGGAAACTTAGCTATCTGTGATGGACTCTCTTGAATGCCATCATTATTTATCTATGTGCGTTTGAGTTGTGCATTTGTCGATGGGCCTGGGACTTGAGCTATTAGGGCAGTGGCCTGGGTCCAAATAGTAGAAGTAGCACAAAAACATTTTTTGAGTGTAGGCTCCTCCTTGATCAAGCCTGCCTACTAGAAAAGCCAGTGCTTGAAAGGAAAAGTGAAGGAAAAACATAGGAATTGTAAAGTTTCCTATGGCACTACTATTCATGCATTTGGTTCAAAGGAATGGAGCAAAGGAAAACTGTAGGATTTGTTCCTTTAGTGTCTTCTTGAAAGAAAAACCATAGGAATTTTAATTTCCACTTGTCCTCCTTTTAAAATTCCTATTCATGAAGCACAAGACTAAGAGATAGTAGAATTATAGCATTATAACTGTACATTTTCTAGTGGTTTGACTTAATCTCACCATTCTTCTTTGCATCATGTGATCTTCCAATTCTTCTGAACCAAACAACCAGATTGGCCAAAATCCCGTGTCTTTAAATTCTCTGTTTTGCACATGCATTCCTATCCTATTCCTGTCTATTTCCTATCCATGCATTGTTAGAATCCTCAGATTGAAACAAGCCCTTACACAATTCCTTCTATTATAGATATGTGTCAAAGAAAACCTTGTGTGGTTTGCCCTGCTCATGCTGCACTGTGTTCCACCCCAGCTCAGCTGCTCCAACGACGGAAGGTTCACCACAGCAGGGATCCGCTCTCCAGACTGTCTTTCATCGCCTCAAATCTTCTTCCCCGCCGCCGGCAGCCATGACAACTGCATTACCATCATCAACTGAGCAGATGACCTTGAGGACTACACAGGTCCGCAAAAGAGGTCGCACTCTTCTATGTCTGCTTACGTTATGCATCACTTGATATGATGACATTCTACTTTATCGTCGTGTTCACCTATTAGACTCCGAGTCAGGTCCAAACTAATGCTGAAACTTGAGTTTTTCAATAGTTGTGGGGTACTATCTCTCTACGATCTGGTTAATCTCGGGTGTCTACTATGAGTTTCATGTTGGGTGCAAACAAACATTAAAGGAGCCATTATCTGTATTTTTTAACTAAAACTATTATCTGCCTGCTATCATTGGTTTTGGGTCTATCCACAGTTTGCTACCATCACTCTGGATTTGTGCGTGCACTCCTTACATAAGCTCACTATGTTTTATTCGAATGCATGTCAGTTATTGTACACAATGGAATTGAACATGTAGAGAAAAAGAGATGAGCCTTGCATGGCAATAAAATTTCATGCAGATGTCGCTCCATGGTGGGCGCAAAGGCAGCCCCCTCCAGCCATTTTGGATTGTAATCAAGAGGAAGATAATTGTTCTGAGGGGGATTCAGATGGAGAAGACCACTCCTATTTACCCCCTGAGGTTTTCGCTCTAACTTGGCATGCTGATGTTGGTAATATCATGCATATGGTGCCTTGCATTGCTTACTTTATACCTCAAATATGTCATCTGCTTAGTTTAGACATGCTTTGTGTGAATGCCATCTGTTTAGTTTCTTTATCGTATATGTGAATCATGCAATGCCATCTTGTTTAGCTAGGCATCATATACGTGAATTTTGCAATGCCACCCTGGTTAGCCAGTCATCTTATATGTGAATTATATCATGCCATCATTTTTTATTATGTGTTAAATTTGTCAGCAATTTTAGTACATTCTATTACTCTTCCTGTGCATCACCCAATCAGCACGGTCATGGAAAAATCTAGAGTGGAAACAAGGTCTTCAAAGCAGACAATGCTGTCTGATGAAGCGCATGTCTTGCTAGTTATGGATAGCTCCTCAGAGGAGGATTCAGAGACAGATGACCCGTCCTATTCCCCCCCAAGGTGCATGCTCTAACTTGCAGGGGTTATGTTGCTCATATCGTGCATATGGTATGTTGCATTGCTATGTCATTTTCTTAGTTTAGACATACTTTGTGTGAATGCCACCTATTTAGTGTCTAATTACCATATATGTGAATTATGCAATGCTATCTTGTTGCAAGACATCATATATGTGAATTATGCAATGCTATCTTGTTGCAAGGTATTATATATGTGAATTATGCAATGCCATGCTGTTTAGCCAAGCGTCATATATGTGAATTATATCATGCCATCCTTTTTTTGCATTTCTCATTGCATCTGTCAACAATGTTTGTATATTCAACTGCTCTTCCTATGCATCAGCCATTTGAATTGGTGATGGAGAAATCTGGAGTGAAAACAAGGTCTTCAGAGCAGACAATGCTACTTGCTGAAGCAGATATCTTGCTGGTTACAAATAGCTCTTCGGAGGAGGATTCAGAGGCAGATGACCAGTCCTATTATCCCCCTGAGGTGTATGCTCAAACTTGGCAGGGTTATGTTGCTCATATCAAGCATATGTTGTATTGCAATGCTTAGTTTTTACATCATATACACACTGTTGAATGCCATCTATTTAGTTGACACATCATATATGCAATTGCCCTATGCTCACTTGCTTAGTATATAAATCATATATTCGAATTATATCATGCCATGATGTTTACATAGACAGCATATATCTGAATTATGGCATGCCAACCATTTTCTAAAGACATAATATAGTTATATCATCCCATCCTGTTTCCATAGTCATCATATTTTGAATTATGTCATTCTATCCATGAATTATATCATGCCATCATGTTTCCATCAACGCCATGTTTTTGATTTTTGGCCTGCCAACCACTTTAATAGACACATTGTGTAGTTATATCATGTCATCCTATTTACATAGTCATCATATTTTGAAGTATGTCATTCTATCCTGTTTAGTTAGCCATCATACATGTGAAATTGTGTCATGCTATCCTATTTAATTAGCCATCATATATGTGAAATTATGTCCTGCTATTCTATTTGGTCAGACAACATAAATGTGAATTATTTCATGCCCTGTTTTCTTCCCTACTATCCATTGCACCCGTCTATATTACAATGTCTGTACATTCAATTAATTTTCTTGTTTATCAGCCATTTCAATTGGAGGGGGTGATGGAAGTATCTGTGGGAGTAAAAACACGGTCTTCAGAAAAGATCGTGCTAACTGTCCATGCAGATAGAACAATGGTTGTACTTGCCCAAGAACTAGCCCCACCACACATAAACGAGACTCACGCACATTGTACCCCAACCCAGTTGGACAAAGAACCAGCTACACCCCTTCTAACCCCAACCCCAGCAGATAGTAACCCAGTTCCAATTGACACAACACCGTATCCACCACAGAGCACCCAAAGACGAGCAGTTAGTATGGCAACTGCAGTGCCCAAAGTGTGAGGACCACCACTCCGAACCCCAAGTTAACGCTTGAAGCAGAACAAGAATTGTTCTCAGATTAGGTTCCATAGCTATGGTTCATACTACTTTGCTCTTGCATCAATGTATTTACTCATACCAACTAATTTCAAATTTGAAGGATGCAATTGAAACTCCAATGGCGCAACAGGTATGTTTTAAACCTGTTTCTTTAACGTATTTGCTATTGTAACTTGCTCTATGTTGATTTCAGTTTCAATTGAATAAACAGTTATATTCTCATGCCATGCACATTACAAGTGTTGTTATTGTTGTGTAGTTTCCCACACTTATACTCTATCTATGTTGCTTTGTCTTAAATAGATATGATTCGAACTGTCTCTATCTTGATTTGGCAACATAAACTAGAATGATATAGATCATACAGTGACCATACTACATAGATATATGTTTGTTTCATGTTGTTATCCTGTCCACCTTACTACTAAATTGGTTTACTGAAATGAGTTTTATATACAACATGGTAAACCTGTGATGTCTTTGTTTGTTTCTCTTTTAGAACGCGGATAAAATATTGGAGAAGAGTACCCCGTTATGCAATGGTAAAGGAAGTAATGCAGATAAGGTTCAAGATAGTGAGGCATCCCTGTTGGTCTCCAAGAAAGCTGATAAAAACTATACTAAAGACACTGAGACAACCCCAAAGTCTTATATTGATGTGTGTTCAAGTTACTGGCTACTACTATTGGCACCATCTCTTCGAACTCACTGCCTAAATCAGTTCAGATTCTTGAGTCTCAACTTCAAGTTGAAAGACTCGATCAGATGTTATGTGATAGGAAGCCGAAGGACCGAGGAAGTCCTGGCAGAATTCAGATGCATACTTTCAGGTGAAACAGCAAGTGCTGGTGGATTTAAGTGCCAACAAGAGAAAGTTAATAAGCTTGCTAAGCATCTTGCCAGCATTATGGGTACCCTGGATATTGCATCTTGCCAGCATTATGGGTACCCAGGATATTGTTTCTTGAGCTCTTCTAAAGTGGTTTCAGTTTTGGACTTGTTTTGCTGCGGCGTTTATTTGCACTTGTCGCCAACTTTGACAACCAGTGTATATGACATGTGGCTTTGTTCCCTATATTTGCACCGGTGGTGAACTTTGATGACCAGTGGATGTAATATGTGTAATAGCCATGATAGCCTAGCGTAAGTTGCTTGCTTATTTATTTCCCTCTTGTCTTGTTTATTTTTTTCTTGTAGTCAGTGCAGTTCTTTTTTCATGGTTTGCTCGTGGCCGCAATAACCTATTTTTAAAACTAGTCCACAATAACCATGGGCTACATATTTACTGTAGTTACCATGGGCCTCCTACGGGCCGTAGAAACAATGGGCCTTCTAAGGCCGTAGAAACAATGGGCCTTCTATGGGCCGTGGCATCAATGGGCCTTCTACGGACCGTATGATCGATCGGGCAAACATGGGCCAATAACAGACCGCATTATGGGCTGTAAATGGGCTAGATTTGGAATTGTACGTTCATGGGCCGACCATAATGGGCCGTCGTTAATCGGTCGTATTTGATGATGCTACAAAAACGGCCCAAAGGATTAACGGGCCGCAGACGGGCCGATTGTAACCACGGGCTGAATTTGGCCCACAAGCAGAAAAGGCCAGTAACGTGCCGTAAGTAACCGAATGCTGGAAATAATCCCAAGAATAAATGGGCCCTGAGAAGGCCAAAAGATAACACGGGTTGGAAATGGCCCAATGGAATAATGGGGGTTAATGGGTATAAAGTGGTACACTGTTCATTGCGGGCCAGATTCACCGCGGGCCGTTAATGGGCCAAGAGTTACAAATGGCCTCGTATGGGCCGAAAGACATCATGGGCCATACATGGGCCAGAAGTTACAATGGGCTAGGATCATATTGGACGGCCGGATGAAGCTACTGGGCTTAATTCCGATAGGCTGTAACGGGTCGTGAGTTAGCGGGCCATAAATGGGCTATATACGAACAGGCCGTTAACTGGCTTCCCGTGGGCTGGCCCGTTACCTTTTGACCAAGTCAAACGGGCCGGTCTTTTCACAAGAATGGGCCTCTGTTGGACCGTGCCATGTGTCGACGTATCATAGGCGCCTCCTATTCAATGAATGGATGACATCTGTCCCAACAGTGAGCCAACACGTGTGTCCTCCGACCAATGATAATTTTACACGTGGAAAATCCTCATTGGTCCGGGCTGTTAAAGGGTTATCGGATCCAAAACCAGACCTGATAGCTTAATGGCGACCCGTTACGGTGGATGCCACATGTCGGTCACCCTTGATGAAAGCACTTCTATGACATGTGATTTACCGTCATGGAAGTGGACACTGCCATGATGATAATTTTGGTAATGTCATGGAACACTTCTACGACAGCACATGTATGACTATCTTGATTTTGTCAAAAAATGGTCATGGATGTACATGCATGACAGAAAACGTGACCTACTATGAGAAACATGTATCATCAGGGAAATATCTTTTTTTTTGTAGTGCTAGTCCATGCCATGCCATTCATTGAACTTTCTGAAATATTAAACTTGAATGGATATTAGTTCAATGAGCTATGTGTTGTTATGAATTGCCAAAACCACCCAAGGATTAGTTGCACTTTCAATCTCCCCCTTTTTGGTAATTGATGACAACATATAGATCAAAGCTTCGATAAATGATAATATGAATGAAATACATCATCGCTTTGAGAAGTATGTCATAAGCAAGAGCTCCCCCTAAATTTGCGCATTATTTAGAAATTTGCTTTTGAATGCTAATGCACAATCGATTAGGATCATGGGTCAGTCTTCCATGTCACATACATCTTGGTGGAGCGCTCAAATTGATAAGAGTTAAATAACATGCACTATTCACCAGTGATACAAGTGATTGATCATACACAAACATTCATAGATATAATCATGCAAGCACACATTAAGCATAGTATTATCAAACACATGATCACATAATTAAGTATCTCATGAGCATAACACAAATTGTAGCATTGGAATCAAACAACCGAATGACCAAAGTGGCAAGAGTAGCAAATGAAACTAACAAAAGGCAAGAGGCACTCTCTATCTCTCTCTCACTTGAAGCCTATGATCTATACACTTTCTCCCCCTTTGGTAACAAGTTACTGAAAAGCTCGAAAATGTATAGTGTCATACGACACTCTAAGCACGATCTTCGGGAGCTCCTGAAGGGGTCTTCTGGCTTGTTGCTCCGGTGTGCATAGATGGCGTGGAGAGGAGTCCATCAACAAATGTCTCTGAAGAAGTCGGTGGAGCTGGAGGAGTTGACACTAGATGGACAACTGCGGTAGTGTCTGCAGGTGCTGAAGTGGTAGTCCTGGAGTCTCTGGCAACTGTCATAGTTGATGATCTTTGTGCCCTTGGCACTCTTTGAAATGTGATTGTTGTGGGTCTATCATTCCTGTCCTCAGCATCCTCTTGAAGCTTCTCCACAACTGTCTGAATCTCAGTGACCTTCACATCTAGGTCATGGAACTTAGTATCAACAATCCTCTTAATACTTTCCTGATTTTGAGACAAGGTGGCCAATCACTTCTTAATTCTCACGATGGCCTCAAGCAGGTAACTAAGTTGGTCTTGCTTGGTCTTGAGATTCGTAACTAAAGCATGGGCACTTGGTGCTTTTGCAGCCTTTGCTTTCTGTATCTTCTGCACATGTAGGATGTGAAGCATCCATGAAAACCTCGTTGTCCTGAAAGTCTGGCAAGAGGGGAAGATGCTCTGTGTCCAGTAGATATGGCCCAGTTCCTATCTTGGAGCTGATCAAAGTCTGAATGTGAGGGGCATATCCACAAGACCTCTTCTGGTCTGTTGCTGTTCTCTTCCCTGTTTCTACAATCAAGCTCATGACCTTGAATTTTTGTGGGACATCAAACAAGTGAAGCAGGTTGATGTAGTGACCACGAATCATCATGTGATCTCCAGACTTGGGCAATAGAGTGTGCCTCAAGGTGGTGTTCATGGTGGTCAAGCCAACAAGTAGATAGTATATAGAACCAAACTTGTGAGTGTAGAATGCTGCATCAGGGATTGGCTTGTACATGTTAGCCATGGAGTTGTGATCCTTCCTAGGCTTGTTGTATACATCAAGATCATCCTCTTCTTCCTTGTGGGTATAGATTAACTTGGCCCATTCTGAGATTGTTGACTGATATCTGGTTCCTTCTGTCATCCACACTATCTTACCATCAGGGTAGAAGTGGGAAGTGGAGTAGAACTGCATGATCATCTCATCATTCCACTTTGTCAGTTTCTAACCAACAAAATTGTCAACACCATTCATCCTAAAACTCTCATGCACATGAGGGAGTAATCTTCATTAGAGTCAATGTATTTCCAGTCCACCCATTTCATGCCACAAACAATGGGCTTCTTGTCCAATAGGTCAGTCTCATAGAAGTCATGTTGTCCTTTGGTATGAAAGCGATAGTCCACAACAGTCCTTCTCCTATTGGCATATGGATCAGTCTTCCTCCATAGTATTAGACCTACATCCTTTATCAACTTCATGTTCGCTGCCATAGGATGATCATCATTGTGATCTGGAATATTTGGCTCGAGTTTCCTGAGCACTAGTGGCTCTTCTTCTTCTTGAACTTCAGGCACTGGGGCCTTGTTCTTTTCTTCAGCTGAGATGTTCCTCATTGATCTCTTTGGAGAAGTTGTCTTGGGGACTTGAGCTAGAGCTGAAGGCTTAGGGGCAAACTTGGTATTAGAAGGAGCAGCCCCAGTCCTAATAGCATCCCCCATCAGTTTTTGAGTCTTGGCAGGAGGTGCAGCAGGCTCTTCCTCCTCCTCATCTTCTTCATCATCCATCATCATGGATGGTCTGCCAATCACTCTGGCAATGGTTTTCCTGACTCTTTCTTTCTCTTCTTTCCACCAGCAGCTTCTTCTTCCTCTCTGGGCTCAAGTGTAAACTTCATGGTCTCTTGAGTTGATGCTTTGACCTTGGACATTGGAGTCCTCTTTGCAGATGCCTTCTTGGAAAGGCCTGGCTTTGTGGCAGCAACAACAGCATACTCTTTCTTGAGCACTTACTTCTTGGAGGTCACTTCCTCCTCTAGCACAAAATCTTCATCTTCAGATTCAGATGTTCTTTTCTTCCTTTGCCTAGTAGCCGCCTTAGGCAAATTGTTGGGAGTGCTCCTATTCCCCTCATCATAGCTACTAGAGGGACTAGTGCCCTCACTAAGATTGAGCTGCTCTTCAGACTTGTTCTGATTATCACTGGCCTATGACATAGCTACAACTGACCCTGTGAATAGTTGGGTGTCGATAGAGCAGATGAGCATCACAAAGTACAACTTATTTGCAAAAAATTGAGACAAAAACTTAACTTTAGTTTTCTGCAGAAAGCATTTCGGAGCTACCAATTTGACGAACTCGGTGACACCGAAGTACTATTAGAGTCTAAACAGGCAGTTTTGGTCAGACCGAAATGCAGTTCAGTGACTCTGAGATGCTAGGGCTTCACAGAGAAAGTGATTTCGGTCTCACCGATTGGTACACTTCAGTCAGACCGAGTTGTACTTGTGCAATGGCCAGGGCCAATCAGTGTGACCAAAATCCTTAGATCGGTCGGTTCGAGATGGGTTCGGCGGAAACCTAACCCTAAATTTTTGCATCAAATCAATTCTGAGGAATTTGTTTGCTGGTGTTTGCTGGATAGATTGATCTCATGCGTGGGAAGAACAAAGGCATTATACTTTGTGCAAGAATCGGAGCAATGGAAAGCACAAAGGAGCAAATCCGTACCCTAACTTGGTGACAGATTGCTACGGAGGCAACAGAGTTAAAGATTCCCGTTGACAGTGGGAGAAACCAGCGGCGGAGGGTCACTAGGGAAGACGGCGACGATTCGGATACCAATGGGGTGGCAGTGCTGGGGTGCGAGCTCATGCGGTTTGAAGTAATTTTCAACCGTACGGGTACCCAAGGTATATATACACAGGCGCTGTCGGTGGCGCATAGTGGAACGTCTCGGTGGCACCGAGATACAAAACTGCTAGCAGTTGCTGCAACTCGGTGTGACCGAACCGTTCTAATCGGTGGCATCGAGAAGAAAACCCAGATCGACTTACTGATCTCGGTGAGACCGAGTTGGATAGGTCGGTCTGACCGAAAACCATTAAGAGGTTTTGGAAGTTAATCCCTTGATGGATCGGTGGCTCCAAGTGCTCCTTAACTGGAGGGTCCAGGAGTGACTTGTTCAAACTTTGTGATGTAGCATGAATAGTGTTTGAGACAATAAAAAGCATATATAGCTAGAGGATGTACTTAGGCATTCTTGTCCATCCGTTTGGCAAAACGAAAACCAAACAATCAAAACAAAAAATGGACGTCCTTGAATGGAGTAAAATATGCAACCAACACCCTCATACAACAAGATAGCAAATAAAACATGTGGCAAATCATGCACATACACTCTAGCATCTATCAAGCAATTGGCGATGACTAGGTTATCTATATATGAGTATATTGACTGAGGAGTCAAATAAGAACATTTGGTTGTAGGTCATACTCATCTTTTAACAAAAGTAGGGTTAGCACTTTTACATAAAGCATTGATGTGTTCACATCATTAGAGTTGCTTTAGCTCAATTTTTAGAGCAAAGCTCCCCCTATATGTGATATCCCCCTAAGAGGGATAAACTAACCTTGGGTTTTGTCGATGATGACTTCATATAGATCATTTGGAGCAATCCATTGGAGTGTTTTGCACTTTCAATACCTACATGGGTTAGTCCCACAAGGAACATACAAGGATATCCATAGGCATAGAGTGAAACACACTTCTGATGATATCCATGAAAGCATTAGGTTACCTTGTACCTTGTCTTACCAAAAAGAGGGTTCGTGACTCCATGAACTTGTACAAGATGTGAAAGTTGACTGAACTTGTCCTTGCCAAAATGAATATGTGATATGTCTCCAACGTATCTATAACTTTTGATTGTACCATGCTATTATGTTATTTGTTCTGGATGTTTTATATGCATTAATATGATATTTTATATTATTTTTGGGACTAACTTATTAACCCAGCCCAGTGCCAGTTTCTATTTTTCCTTGTTTTTGAGTTTTACGGAAAAGGAATTTCAAACAGAGTCCAAATGGAATAAAACTTTCACGATGATTTTTCCTGGACCAAAAGACACACATAGGACTTGGAGATGAAGTAAGAGGAGTCCCGAGGAGGCCACAAGCCTACAGGGCGCGCCCCCTGTCTCGTGGGCCCCTTGGAGGTCCTCTAACCCTAATTCTTGGCCTATAAATTGCAAAATATTCCCAAACAACCAGAATCGTCCACAAAAATACTTTCCCTCTGCCGTAACCTTCTATACCCGTGAGATCCCATCTTGGGACCTTTTCCGGCACCCTACCGAAGGGGGATTCAATCATGGAGGGCTTCTACATAGACTCTATTGCCCTCCCGATGAGGCATGAGTAGTTTACCATAGACCTACGGGTCCATAGCAAGTAGCTAGATGACTTCTTCTCTCTCTTTGATCCTCAATACCATGTTCTCCTCGATGTTCTTGGAGATCTATCTGATGTAATCTTCCTTTGGGGTGTGTTTTTAGAGATCCGATGAATTGTGGATTTATGATCAAATTATCTACGAATATTATTTGAATCTTCTCTGAATTCTTATATGCATGATTTGATATCTTTGTATTTCTCTTTCAAATATCGATTTGGTTTGGCCAACTAGATTGTTTTTTCTTGCAATGGGAGAGATGCTTATATGACAACCCCAGACCGATGCTCCAGAAGCCTTCCAGTTATTTTGTAGTTGCCATTTGTTTCATTTGTTTGTTGCATTTATCATGGCATCATAGGCATTGCATCCGCATGGTTTCATAAAACTTGCATCCGTTTGTAGTAGTCGTTTCCCTCTTTGTCTCCGTTGATCTTCTCACACCAACCGGGTTTTTGTTTCCCTCTTATTTGGCCACCTAACCAAGCCCTCTACACTACCCACAGACCCACTTGCAACCTGTCAGAAACTTCCCGAACCCGTACTGCTCTGTCGTGATCGATAGGTTCGGATCATCCCAAAACATCCCTAAACATTTTTGGTTTCTTATTGGGACCCCCTAGCCTTTATTTTCTTGGTCGTCCGATTGTAATCGTAGGAACGAGATAACCCTACCCTAATTCCTATGCTATATCAGTGTAACCCTAGGCCTAAGATGTGTCCCATCCACTCCCGAGCGCCCCTGCTAGCTGCATCCACTACAAAAAATATACACTTCCGTGATGATACGTGTTTGTCACAGTAGGTCGCTTTTTTTGTCATGCATGTACATCCATGACAAATTTATGACAGAATCAAGATAGTCATACCTGTGCTGTCATAGAAGTGTTCCATGACATTACCAAAATTATCATCACGGAAGTGTCCACTTCCATGATGATAAATCGCGCGTCACAGAAGTGCTTTCGTCAAGGGTGACCGACACGTGGCATCCACCGTAACGGAACGCCGTTAAGCTATCAGGTCAGGTTTTGGATCCGATAACCCGTTAGCAGCCCCAACCAATGGGGATTTTCGACGTGTAAAATCATCATTGGCTGGAGGAAACACGTGTCGGCTCATCATTGGGACAAATGTCAACCACTCATTGGACGGAAGGCGCCTATGATACGTCGACACGTGGCATGGCCCAACAGAGGCCCATTCCAGTGAAAAGGCTGTCCCGTTTGACTTGGTCAAAAGCTGGCGGGCCGGTCCATGGAAAGCCTGTTAACGGCCTGTTCGAATATAGCCCATTTACAGCCCGCTAACCCAAGGCCCGTTACACCCTATCCGAATTAGGCCCAGTAGCGTCATCTGGGCCATCCAATATGATTCCAGCCGTTTTCACTTCTGGCCCATGTATGGCCCATGACGTCTTTCGGCCCATATGAGGCCCTATGTAACTCTTGGCCTACTAACGGCCCATGGAGAAACTGGGTCGTAATGAAGAGTGTATCACTTTACACCCATTAACGGCCCGTGGTGAAACTGGCCCGTAATGAACAGTGTATCACTTTAAACCCATTAACGGCCCGTTATTCCGTTGGGCCGTTTCCAGCCCATGTTATCTTTCGGCCTTCTCAGAGCCCATTTATTCTTGGGCTCATTTCCAGCATTCGTTTACTTACGGCCCGTTACTGTCATTTTCTGCTTGTGGGCCAAATTCAGCCCGTGGTTACAGTCGGCCCATTTCTGGTCCGTTAATACGTTGGGCTGATTTCATAGCGTCATCAAATACGGCTTATTAACATGGCCCGTTATGGTCAGCCCATGAACGGAGGATTCCAACTCTAGCCCGTTTACGGCCATAATGCGGTCTGTTTGGCCCATGTTTGGCCAATCGATTATACGGCCCGTATAAGGCCCATTGATAATACGGCCCACAGAAGGCCCGTTGTTTCTATGGCCCGTAGAAGGCCCATTGTTTCTACGGCCCGTAGAAGGCCCACTGTTTCTACGGCCAGTAGGAGGCCCAGTGTCACTACAGTAAATATTAGCCCATGGTTATTGTGGCCTAGCTTAAAAAAATAGGTTATTGCAGCCACTAGCTAACCGCGGAAAAAGAACTGCAATGACTACAAGCAAACAAATAAACAAGACAACAAGGAAATAAATAAGCAAGCAACTAACACTAGGCTATCGTGGCTATTACACATATTACATCCACATAGCATCAAAGTTCGCCACTAGTGCAAATATAGGGAACAAAGCAGCATATCATATACACTGGTTGTCTAAGTTGGCGACCAGCGCAAATAAACGCCGCAACAAAACAAATCCAGAACTGAAACCACTTCAGAAGATCTCAAGAAACAATATCCTGGGTACCCATAATGCTGGCAAGATGCTTAGAAAGCTTATTACCTTTCTCTTGTTTGGCGCTTAAATCCTCCAGCGCTTGCTGTTGCACCAGAAAATATGCATCTGAATTCTGCAGGGACTTCCTCAGTCCTTCAGCTTCCTGTCGCAGCACATCTGATCGATGTCTTTCAACTTGAAGTTGAGACTCAAGAAGATGAACTGATTGAGGCAGCGAGTTCAAAGAGCTTATGCTAGTAGTAGTGGCCAGTAACTCGAACCCTACATCAAGACAGGACTTTTGGGTTCCCTCACTGTCGTCAACATAGTTTTTATCACTTTCTTGGAGACCAACAGGGATGTCTCACTATCTTGAACCTTATCTGCATTACTTCCTTTACCATTGGATAACGCGGTATTGTTCTCCAATATTTTGTCCGCATTCTAAAGGAGAAACAAGCAGACACATCACATGTTTACCATGTTGTATATGAAACTCATTTTGGTAAATGAGTTCAGTAGTAAAGTGGACAGGATAACATCATGAAACAAACATATATCTATGTACCGTGGTCACTTTATCGTCTATACCATTCTAGTTTTTATTGCCAAATCAAGATAGAGACACAGTTCAAATAATATTTGTTCAAGACAAAGCAGAATAGACAGAATATAAGTGTGGGTAACTATAGAGCAATAACAACACTTGTAATGTGCATGACATGAGAACATAACTGTTTATTCAATTGAAAATGAAATCAACATAGAGCAGGTTACAACAGCAACCCAGTTAAAGAAACAAGTTTAAAACATACCTGTTGCGCCATTGGAGTTTCAATTCCATCCTTCAAATTTAAAAATAGTTGGTATGAGTAAATACAGTCATGCAAGAGCAAAGGAGTATGAACCATAGCTACAGAACCTGACCTGAGAACAAATCTTCTTCTCCTTTAAGCGCTGAGTTGGGATTCAGAGTGGTGGTCCTCGTGCTTTGGGCAATGCAGTTCCCTTACTATCTGCTCGTGTTTGGGTGCTCTGTGGTGGAGACGGTGCTGTGTCAACTCTAACTGGGTTACTATCTGTCAGGGTTGGGGTTAGAAGGGGTGTAGCTGGTTCTCTGTCCAACTGGGTAGGGGTACAATCTGCGAGAGTCTGGGTTATGTGTGGTGGATCTGGTCCTTGGGCAAGTACAACTGTGGTTCTATCTGCATCAACTGGTAGCACTATCTTTTCTAAAGACCGTCGTGTTGTTACTCCCTTAGATACTTCCATCACGCTCTCCAATTCAAATGGCTGATAAACAAGAAAAGTAATTGAAAGTATAGACATTGTATGATAGACAGGTGCAATGGATAGTGGGGAATAAAAGAGGGCATGAAATAATTCATATTTATGTTGTCTAACCAAACAGGATAGCATGACACAATTTCACATATATGATGGCTAACTAAACAGGATAGCATGACACAATTTCACATTATGATGGCTAACTAAAAAATATGGAAAGACATAGTACAAAATATGAAACTATGTAAACAGGATGACATGACATAACTATATAATGTGTTTATTAAATAGGTTGGCATGCCATAATTCACATACATTCACGGATAGAATGCCATAATTCAAAAGATGATGACTATAAACACTAAACAGGATGAGATGATATAACTATATGATGTCTTTATTAAATGGGTTGCCATGCCATAATTCAGATAGATGATGTGTATGTACTATGTAAACATGATGGCATGATATAATTCAAATATATGATTTATATAGTAAGCAAGTAAGCAGATGGCAATCCATATATGATGTAAAAACTAAGCAATGCAAGACAACATGCATGACATGGGTAATATAACCCTGCCAAGTTTGAGCATAGACCTCAGGGGGAAAATAGGACTGGTCAACAATCTCTGAATCCTCCTCTGAGGAGCTCTCTATAACCAGCAAGATGTCTGCTTCAGCAGGTAGCATTGTCTGCTCTGAATACCTTGTTTTCACTCCAGATACTTCCATCACCGCTTCAAATGGCTGATGCACAGGAAGAGTAGTTGAAGATACAAACGTTGTCGCCAAATGGAACATGTAATACAAAAGAATGATAGCATGATATAATTCACATACATGATAATTGGCTAAACAGCATGGCATTGCATAATTCACATATATAATGCCTTTGCAACAAGATAGCATTGTATAATTCACATATATAATGTCTCACAACAAGATGGCAACGCATAATTCACATATATGGTAATTAGACACTAAACAGGTGGCATTCACACAAAGCATGTCTAAACTAATCAAATGGCATAGCAATGCGAGACACCATACACACGATATGAGCAACATAACCCTGCCAAGTTAGAGCATACACCTCGGGGGGGGGGGAATAGGACTGGTCATCTGTCTCTGAATCCTCCTGTGAGGAGCTATCCGTAACCAGCGAGATATGCACTTCGTCAGATAGCATAGTCTTCTCTGAAGACCTTGTTTTCACTCCAGAATTTGCCATCACCGTGTCAAATGGCTGATGCAGACGAAGAGCAGTTGAATGTAATAACATTGTTGACAAATGTAATATGTAACAAAAAAAAGGTTGGCCTGATATAATTTACATATAAGATGACTGGCTAAGTAGGATGGCATTGCAAAATTCACATATATGATCTCTGGCTAAACAAGATGGCGTTGCATAATTCACATAAACGATGAATAAACTAAACAGATGGCATTCGCACAAAGGATGTCTAAACTAAGCAGATAACATATTTGATGTATAAAGTAAGCAATGCAAGACACCATATGCATGATATAACCAACCTCAGCATGCCAAGTTAGAGCGAAGACCTCAGGGGGTAAATAGGAGTTGCCTTGTCCTTCTGAATCCCCCTCAGAACAGATATCTTCCTCTCGATTACAATTTGAAATGCGCGGAGGGGGGCTGCCTTTGTGCCTACCATGGAGCGACGTCTGCATGAAATTTTATTGCCACACAAGGCTCGTCTCTTTTGCTCTACATGTTCAGTTCCATTGTTTACAATAACTGTCATGCATAGGAATAAAACATAGTGAGATTATGTAAGGAGTGCATGCAGAAATCTAGAGTGATGGTAGAAACCTGTGGATAGACCCAAAACCAATCATAGCAGGCAGATAATGGCTTCAGTTAAAAAATAGAGATAATGGCTTCTTTACTGTTTGTTTCCCACCCAACATGAAACTCATAGTAGACACCGGAGATTAACCAAATAGTAGATAGATATTATTGATAGCGGCCCCGATATGTACCCCACAACCATTTAAAAACTCAAGTTTGACCATTAGTTTGGATCTGACTCAGAGTCTAATCGGTGAACAGGACGATAAAGTAGGATGTAATATTAAGCGATGCATAACGTAAGCAGACACGAAGGAGTGCGACCTCTCTTGCGGACCCGTGTAGTCCTCGAGGTCATCTGCTCGGTTGATGATGGTAGTACAGTTTTTATGGCTGCCAGCGGTGGGGAAGAAGATCTGAGGCGACGAAAGACAGTCTGGAGGCCGGAGCCCTGCTGTGCTGGACCCTTCTGTCGTTGGAGCAGCTGAGCTGGGGTGGACGACGGAGCAGGAGCGGGACAAACCACGCAAGGTTTTCTTTGACAACTATCTCTAAGAGAAGTAATTCTGTAAGGGCTTGTTTGAATTGGAATTACAATAATGCAAGGATAGGAAATATACAGGAATAGGATAGGAATGCACGTGCAAAACAGAGAATTTAAAAACACAGGATTTCTGCCAATCTGGGTGTTTGATTCACAACAATTGGAAGATCACAAGATGCAAAGAAGCATGCTGAGATTAAGTCAAACCACAAGAAAATGTACGGTTATAATGCTATTATGCTACTATCTCTTAGTCTTGTGCTTCATGAATAGGAATTTGAAAAGGAGGACAAGTGAAAATTAAAATTCCTACGTTTTTTCTTTAAAGGAGACACTAAAGGAACAAATCTGTGTGCTTAGTGGACACTATATATCATATAGAGTAAAAAAGAGATGCAACAAGTGTACAACCTCTTTGGCGAAGCCATGTCGATCTCAACGTGATTAGGTTGGCCGGTGAGGATGCTCCTGCTGACTTGGCTGTCGGAGGAGGGGAAGAAGATCTTAGGCATCTGGAGATGGAGCCCGAGGTACTGCTCCGCTGTGATGGAGGGTTTCATCATTGGAGCAGCTCCAGTGAGTTGTTCGACGCCGAGGCTGAAGCGGGACAAGAGAGACAACGAACAACGTTAACCTGAGTGGAATTCTAATAGCATCTCCAATACGTGACGTAAAATACATAACCACAAAGTGCTAGATGTAAAATACATCAGCCGCTCATCTCTGAACATAACTGTCGAAACTGAATTTAACTGTCGAAACTGAACTTAACTGTCGAAACTGAACTTAACTGTCGAAACTGAATTTTGCTGTCGAAACTGAATTTTGCTGTCAAAACTGGACGCACTAGCAAGGTGAGGCTACACGTTGGTCAGCTGACTTTTTCATCTCTGGTCAGTTGATTTTGCAGTCGTTGGATATGAAATCAAAGGCATGCGGTTAATCTTCAACCTCCACCCCCTGAGCTGGCCAAACAGCAGCCCCCCGCCGCCCACGGTGCGCCGCCCCGCCCGCCCTGAAAACACTCCCCACCGCCGGTCCGCCGCCGCCCCGGCCATCCCTCTAGGCCACCACGTGCCGAGCTTTTTCTCCGGCGATCCCCATGCCACCGCCCCGCCAACGCCCCGCCACTAGCGGCGACCACCGCCCCCATCCTGAACCCTAAGATAGATAGTGCGGTACCTCTCCGGCGAGCCCCCCTCCCCGCTGCGGCTGGTTCTTCCTTCACCCCGGCGGCATCGGAGTGAAGTGTAGCTAAATCGGAGCAGCATCACAAGCAAGAGCAAGAGTGAGAGCAGCAGCGCGAGCAAGAGCCGACCAGGCAGGGGACTGAGAGCAAGAGCAGAGCAGCAATGCGAGCGAGAGCTAAAGCAACAGAAGGTCCTACTGATGTGGACGTCGCCGCCGAGGGAGCGATGCCATGGAGGAAGTGGCCGGTGACGTCGCCGTGGATGGAGTCGCGCCGTGTCGGCTCGGGACCGAGTGCCGACAGCACCGTGAGATCGAATCAAGAAGAAAATGCGGCGATTAGTGTACAACCTCTTTGGTGGCGCCGATTAGGCCGCAACTTCATTCGAGGAAACGGTGATGATGATGCTCTTCCGGTGGTGCAGGTGAAGACGGCGGTGTGGGAATGGAGGTGGCGCGAAAGACGAGGGGAATGTTGGGGCAGCTCCTTGGAGGTGGAGGACGGGGTGGCTGAACCGGCGGGACGATGAGATCGACGACGGATCCTCATCCGGTACGGTGGATGAGGGACGTCGAGGTGGTGCTGTGGACGACATCGTCGGGGAAGTGGCTCCGGCTGGGTGGCGGACGGAGCAGGGTGTGGGGTTTCCTCGCGGGTTTTCGTGTCTTGGTGTATGAATGGGTGGGCGGATGGGATGGCAGTGGGGAACCATGTCTTAGAGACGCGCTTGTCCGAAATGTGGGGTAAGTTACGAAAGTACCTCCACCGATTTGAGGCAGTTCTTTCGGCTCAGGGGTACCACGGGCATTTCGCGTGTCGGGATTTCACAGGAGGTGGGAGTTTTTGCGCGCGTTGCAATTTCGGAATAGCAAGCGCGGGTTGAGATGGAGGGAGTTGTGGGAGCACAACGATACAAAGATATATCTTAAATATTTCGGGCTAACAAGGCGCGGGTTGAAATTTCTGGACAAGCCTAACGTGTAGTGTACCAAATCAATGTGCCCTACAAATGTCATTCAAAACTTTGAATTCATGTTATGTTCAATTAAAATATTTCGCTACGTGTATAATGCATGCAACCTGCTACTCAAATGAACGTTTTAGTGCATTCCAAACGTATATACTACTACTTCAATATGAACTAAATTTGAATTCGTTTCTCTATTTGAATAAGATCTACAGTAATGATTGTTGTGAAGTCAAAACATGTGAATTTGTTTCTCTATTTTAATAAGATCTACAATCATCATTATTTTCAAGTTAAACCATCATTTGTGTATTATCTTCACAGCACACCACATGATTAGTCTCGAGTTACATATGAACTATGTGTACTATATGAACTCGAACTAGATTTTTGAATCCACTTTATTTTGATTTCAAATCACATTACATTTCTAGCTCTAGCTAGATATTCATAATCTAAACCATGTCTCATATGTATAATATGTTTATCACATTATGTATGGTGCTCCGCTCCCTACGCCTACAAGTATTTAGATGTGAGTTGCAAAAACCACACATTACCACAAATTCAAATAAAATGTGAGAATGTTCGATATATTGTATTGTTTAGATTGTTCGGTATTTATTTCTAAGCTACAAACGCCACACATTATCACAAATTCAAATAAAATGTGAGATTGTTTGATGTATAGTATGGTTTAGATTGTTTGGCATTTAGCTGTGAGTTGCAAACACCATGCATTATCACATTATGGTATAACATGTGCACAGCACGTGTATCACCGCTATATTCATGCATGCAATGATTAAAACACTATGATCTCCTATTCAAATATATGAATCCGCTTTCATATCAAATTATGATCTTTGTTAGTCTCTTACACCCACACAATCCTCTAACCTTTGTAGCTACCACTAACTTTCTCTCGTGCATGCGCACACCCTCCTCGCCCCCCTCCCTCGGCATTCTATCCACGGGGCACATTCATTTTTTTCTTTAGGTCGTTCTCCCAGAGTCTCCACAACTCCTTTCCGACACACACCGGTCGATAAACCTCTCCAGCGATGCCTGCCTACAACATAAAAACACACCTTCAATCTCCTCCTTTATATGTCCTTGCCTCGTGTCTCTCATATGGTCAGACACACATGTAAACTCTCGCCCCTCTTTTCATCGCTCTCTCACAACCGCACACTCCTCCCCCTATCTAGCTAGTAGTTGGGCCTCTCGCACCACCTCCTAGCTCCATTCTCTCCGTCTATCCGTCTCGTTGGGCCTTATTAGCCTCTAACAAATGGACATACACCGACCAATCTCTCGCTATACATATAGCTAGCTAGGTCCTTATAACTCATTTTTACCCACACGTTAATCGATCTACCTCATTAGTTGTGTCTCTCCCTTCCTCCGACAAACTATAATTGATCTACCGATCTAGTTATGTTTGCTTACCAAACACATGGTTCCCCTTCATCATCCATGGATGCGTCCCGACAGATCTATCATGCACGGGCACACACAGAAACACATCCCCACTCTTATTGATAACATTGCAGTTCCACCCTCAGTTTGTCTAGTAGGCCTCTCCCACCATCTTCGAGAAGCAACTCCATCACCCATCCAGCACTCTACCCCTCTCCCTCCCTCTCCCTCCCTCTCTCTCCTCTATCTCTCTCCCATCATATTTCCCGTCCTTCAGTTATGTATGGATGTCGACCGATCTCCCTCAAGACATAGCTGGGTCTCTCCTTCTCAACACATATACGAGTCGTTCTACTTCTATAGTTAGGCCTCTGCCTACCCCTCCCACCACCCCTCCCCCCACACACACCGATACATCGCGCTCTAGTCATGTCTCCCTACCACACACAAACTTGGCGTGTGCACTCTAACGTTCCGGTAGGCCAGCCTCCCTATATCTTTGACTTGTACACACACACAATTTCGATGGCTCTCTTCATCGATCTCGCACCCACCCACTTGATCCTCTCTTCGACTCTATCGATAGCTATGACCCCTCCCTCTCTTCTCGTGGATTGCCCGACCCTCTATGTATGATATGGATAGGCCTCCATTTCACACACATTGCATGCAAAATTTTGTTTGAGATGTCATCGACACATATTCCCACAAATAATTCGTGAAATCAACCGCCCACCCCAAAACAAAAAACACTCACGAACGCGGTTTGTATCTCTCACACACACCCACGTAGGTGGGGAACGTGCACGAAGAGAAGAGGTGCATGCACGGCGCACGTACTCCCGTCTCTTTCCCAACCACACCCGCGCGGGTACACGGTGGAGCTCATTTCTGTATGAAAAAGGCAGCCCACGTGGTAATTTGGCACGTGTACTGGTTGTCCACTTGGTGGAGGGAGGATTGTCTACCACGGGTGAACAAACAAATTGCGACTTGACGTGTTATGTTAAAAAAAGAGGCAAACCATGTGGGGCCTACCTTAGAGGCAAGGCTCTATACATTGGAGTACTTTTGATGTGTCCCGTCAACTCGTAGAACGAGGAGAAGCTTGCTTAGTACGCCATCTCCCCCGCCCACGGGCGCGATGGCTCGCAGGATGAGGTGAAGCTTGCTTACTACGCCTTACGCCCGCTCCATTGCCCATGCGCGCGGTGGCTTGCAGGACGAGGAGAAAAATTTACTACTCCCTCCGTTTACTCCTCGTCCCTACTACCTTGGTTATAGAGATTATATCATATTGTTTGGAATATATATGTCCTTTAGTAGATTTCAATATGAACTACTAGTACATACTCCAAACACTGATGTATATAGAAGTATTTTAGAGTGTAGATTCACTCATTTTGCTCCATATGTAGCACTCTCCCTCGCCCCTCGACCCTCGCCCACGTGGTGGACGTGCAGCAATTCATTCGGTCTCATATAGCCAGAACAATATATACTGCACTACCATTATTGCTCGACTTCCCGAAGAGGCGAAGAGCCAATCGCAAGGTTAATATTTTGGAGATGCCAAGTGCAAGGTTATAGGAGAACGAGTAGTAGGTGCCGCGTCATTTATAAATAAAGTTTTTTTTCTTTAGTGGCACGTACCCAATATGATAGGTTCATATGGAGAGAAAAGGAGTACATAGTCAGGACGGGCTAGCCTACACGGTTGCTTGCTGGGGTTGCTCTCTTCACACTCTCTTGCACAAAATGACTGTGGCCACATCTCTAACATCCCGGCAGATCACGTCTGCTTGGGGAAGGGGTGGATGCTTAGTGTAGATGCGGTGGCCGTCGCCGACGGCGAAAACCCACTGTCGGCACGTCCCAATCAGGGGTCCCCGCCGTTCTCTCTCACAAAGCCGGTGAGGTTGCCTTCGTCCCTTGCTCACTGCCGCGACGTGGGTAATAGCCGCCTCCCACCGCCCTCCTCAAGGTTGAGCTACGCCCCTCAGGTACAACTCCCTTTACAGCCGGCTTGCACCACTGCTCCAGCTGCCCACATCACTCCCTGTGGATATTTATCTACTTCTTTGCCCCGAACATACCTCTACTGGCTTCTACGTACTGTATTTGTGATGAGTTTATGTCTCATAAACTAGTCCCAGTAATCTTATTCTAATCACGCTTGTTCAATTTCTTTGCCACAGGGATGCTCATCTCGATTTTGGTGAAACTGCACAAAATGATCCGATGGTTAAAAGGTTGCAAACTTCATTTATTAGGAAGCTCAAACCTTGCCAGCAAATTGAAGCCTGGTCAGGGTTCATGGTTCAAGGGCTAGGGACTGCATGGATCATTTTTTTCTTTAGCTGCCTCTGTTCCAAAATAAGTGTCAAATTTAGCAGTAGTACAACTTTGTACTAAAGTTTGCACAAAGTTGAGAAACTTATTTTGGAATGGAGGGAGTACATATTTGCTATGATCTGTCAATCATTGAGATGCAATAGCATGCATGTTAGTCTCCTTTGTATTTGATGAAATGTTGCAACGGGCAACCTTGGACGCAAGATACATGTAATAGAAGCTGGAAGCTTCATAGCATTGTACAAATTTATCTTGCTGATAGATTATAGTAGGTACTATACTAGTACTTCCTCCGTTCCTAAATATAAGTCTTTGTAGAGAATTCACCATGAACCACATGCGGATGTATATAGATGCATTTTAAGTGTAGATTCATTCATTTTGTTTTGTATGTAGTGGAATCTCTACAAAGACTTATATCTACTAGTAATAGCTAGCCCCCACTACTAGGAATTCTCTATTCTCTCCTAGAGCCACGTCATCAAAATTGATGTAGCCGTTAGATGAAGTAAATCAGTCCATAATAGCCGTCTGATCTTGACGTTGAGAGGCTCTGCACTAAGCCACATGCAAGCATGTAGAAATACCGTGCCACATGCATGTGAGTGCGTTTTAAATCACATCAACATGTCTGCATGCAAGCATGCACTGGTAGCATGCATGTAAGTGAGCTTTTAAGTCCCATTAACATATCAAAAAGAAAAATATAATCCCATTATGCAGTAGGAATTCAGGAGTTGGCTGATCTTTTTTCCTTACGTGGGATGATCTAAATGACGATGGGAGTTTATTTAGTTTGGCTACCACATTTGTCATGCGGTTATAGAGTTTTTTTTGTTCTATGAAATCGATAATTTTGCGCAGAGAGATATACCATTGTTCCGCGCCAACGCGCAGGGACTCATCTAGTAATATTTAGGAACGAAGGGAGTACTATGTAAAGAGTTAGGTGTCGCACGGTGATAGTAGTGTGAGGTGGGCCATGTAATCACTGAGCCTGCGTGTTTTCACTGCTCTTGCACGCCTCCGCTGTAAGAATGGAGAAAATTGTAATCTAGTAGTAGTAGTATACCTCCTTTTGCCGAAAGCGTGGGACATCCAGCATTCCTACCACCTCAGTAATAAAGACCAATGAGCCGCCAAATCACATAGACCCAACAGTAAGTTGGAACGATGAAGCAACCATCACTCTTGCGCTAGTGAGAGGTCGCGTCCGCTCTGCCCGGGCATGAATGCGACACCGATTCTTTGGAGCGGTGCTGACCGTTTCGGGCAGGAAGCGCACGTGGGCGATGGAGGGGCTTTGGGTGGGCCAGGCTGGTCAGGAGCGGGCGTGGCAGCTGTCCGCATGTCCCTACTGGACACGCACGGAAATGAGAGGATGCATCGACTCTCGCGGCTAAAATCGTACACTACACAACATCTCTCTGTAGTAGTAGGTTGATATGTCGCTCTCTCTAACACACACATGGTGTTAAACACACACACACACACACACGCACGCACGCACACACACGCACCTTGGTCCTGTTGCACCTTCTAACGTGACTTATTACACCTAGACGGAGGGAGTAGTAAGTATACAAGATACGGTGGCACACTGACTTAAGTCGAATACAAGTGGACAAAATTTGTGTGCATGTTATAATAAGGATTCACTTAAAATAGTACGTGAGCGAACAGAGGGATCAATTGGACAGTGTTCCCGAGCAGTAGCGAGATGTGTGAGGTAAGATACACCGCTGGCGCTTTTAATTTTTCTTATTAATTTGTTTGTTTCACCCTCTGACTGCTGGGACCCAATGTACTACGTGGAGAGAGGTAAGGTGACTAAGGCTGCATTATTTCTGCACCACTGTGGATAGTCTTACCACCAAAGCCACATGACACGATTATGATTGAAATCCCAATGACTCCCACACACACAAAAAAAACACGGCATGCTTGTCACACGAATGCAGGAATGTATAAAAGGTTATTTCCCTCTCGTTGAACATAACGGGAGGGTTGTGTAGCTGGTTAGCCTGTTCGCTCACTCTCTCGCCCTCTCCCGCTGGAGCCTCAACGCTTGTAGTTGCTCTCTTCACACTCTCTCGCCCTCTCCAGATCTAAACAAGTCAGCGAGGGACTACCAGCGCAACTGTTCACTTTCCACCCAGCGGCGGTGCGGGAGGGCCTCCGACCCCTTCTTCGCCGCCGTCCCGTCGCCCACCGAACCACGCCCCAAGAACCTTAAGGTATAATTTACTTACTCCACATGCATTGCTCTAGCTGCATGTATACCATGAATCTAGGATGTGGTTCAAAGAGGAAAAGAGTGGGGGAAAGTAGTGGGAAAAGTTGTATATAGCATGAATCTAGGACGTGGTTCAAAGAGGAAATGAAGGGGGAAAGTTGTATAGCATTATCTAGGACGTGGTTCAAAGAGGAAAGGAATGGGGAAAAGTAGTGGGGAAAGTTGTATCGCATAAATATAGGACGTGGTTCAAAGAGGAAAGGAAGGGGCGAAAGTACTAGTTCAAAAAGGAAAGCAAGGGACAAGGCTGTAGAGTTTGAGTAGGACTAGATTTGCTGCGCTCACATAGGGAAAGGCGTCTAAAGATAAGAAAACTGGGACCAACACAAATATGCTCCTTGGTTGCTTGTTCTTTGTTGCAACAGACTGTGCATGACCACAGTACATCGGTAGATGCACATGGTGCTGCTGCGTCCACTGAGCCGTGCAACTCATTAGCTGTTGCTAATCTAAGCCCCTGTTTGGTTAAAAACTCCCTAGTCCCTACCTGCTAGGTTCCAGGGACTAAACATGGACTAGAGGTTATTAAATGACATGCTAAAAGACCATGTTACCCCTAGTAATGAACTAATAGAGACAAGGTGCGATGCATGGCAGGGGCAACTGTTGGAAAAAGTCCCAAAAAGACTCCCTCGGGGTCTTCTTTCTTTAGTCCCAAATGCCCACTTTTAGTCCCTAAAAGTCCCTTCTCTTTGGTTTAGATGGGACTGACACAGAGTTTTTTTAGTCCCTACACCAAAATGACCCTGTAAACAAACACCCTCTAATAATGCCGCTGGAAAATTGATGCAATGCCATAGTTAAAAGCAAATTACATGTTTAACGAATTTTATTGTTAATATAATCTCTATGTTAATATTAATCAATGCCACCGTTTGAGAAATGCTACTGTCTTGCTTTCTTTCCCATTTAGATAAGGTAGATGCTTCTTTTTGTTAGCTGATGTGTCATCCACTGTTATTGACCACTAATTGTTTCCTTTGCACCTCTCTGTAAACAGGGTTATCTGCTTCACCTCATTGCCATTGTGACATTTTTTTGCACTGCACAAAACACTTTTGTTTTAAGAGTGTTTTGTGCAGTTCAACCAAAATGTCACACCGACAACGTTGCTTGATTGCTTGATCTTAGTTGAACTGCACAAGAGGAGATCTTACTTCCTATCCGTTAAGGCGAATTTGGTTCATATCTTCTTCTTGTGAGTTGTTTGAATTCCGCATCATGAGAGGTCAGTACTAGCCTTCTTTCACATGATTCTGCAGTGTGCATTCATATGTTGTGCTACTTGTATGATAATGTTGCTTGATTTTAGTGAACTACACAAATGGAGACAAGACTTCCAATCTGTATGTGCACCGTAATATCCCATTGAGGTAAGATAAGGATATTTCACAACTGCTGGCCTGTATTTTGCCACTTTCATCAGAAAATTAAGTTTAGTACTATACTTGTGCTCCCTAATTGACATGTATAAAGAAAAGAATATGATATGACATGTTAGGCAGCATTCCACATCAAAAATTCTGTTTTTATCACTTACCTACTCGAGGACGAGTAGGAGTTAAGCTTGGGGATGCTGATACGTCTCCAACGTATCTATATTTTTTGATTGTTCCATGCTGTTATATTATCAATCATGGATGTTTTATAATCATTTTATAGTCATTTTATATCATTTTTTGGTACTAACCTATTGACATAGTGTCAAGTGCCAGTTGTTGTTTTTTTCCATGTTTTTTACATCGCAGAAAATCAATATCAAGCGGAGTCCAAATGCCATGAAACTTTACGGATATTTTTTGTGGACCAGAAGGAACGTAATGGGCCCTAGCTGCGCCTGGGGGGTGCCCTGAGGGGAGCACAACCCACCAGGGCGGGCCAGCAGGCCTAGGCGCACCCTAGTGGGTTGTGCCCACCTCGGGTGCCCCCGGACTGCCTCTTTGCTCTATAAATACCCAAATATTCCCAAAAACCTAGGGGAGTCGATGAAATATTCATCCAGCCGCCGCAGAGTCCAGAACCAGCATATCCAATCTAGACACCATCTCAGATGGGGTTCACCACCTCCATTGGTGCCTCTCCGATGATGCGTGAGTAGTTCTTTGTGGACCTTCGGGTCCGTAGTTAGTAGCTAGATGGCTTCCTCTCTCTCTTTATTCTCAATACAATGGTCTCTTGGAGATCCATATGATGTAACTCTTTTGCGGTGTGTTTGTTGGGATCGATGAACTTTGAGTTTATGATCAGATCTATCTTTTTATATCCATGAAAGTATTTGAGTTTCTTTGATCTCTTTTATGCATAATTGCTTATAGCCTCGTATTTCTTCTCCAATATTTGGGTTTTGTATGGCCAACTTGATCTATTTATCTTGCAATGGGAAGAGGTGCTTTGTAGCGGGTTCAATCTTACGGTGCTTGATCCCAGTGACAGAAGGGGAACCGACACATATGTATTGTTGCTACTAAGGATAAAACGATGGGGTCTATCTCTACATAGATAGATCTTGTCTACATCATATCATCGTTCTTATTGCATTACCCCGTTTCGCCATGAACTTAATACACTAGATGCATGCTGGATAGCGGTCGATGTGTGGAGTAATAGTAGTAGGTGCAGGCAGGAGTAGGTCTACTAATCTTGGACGTGATGCCTATATAATGATCATTGCCTGGATATCGTCATGAGTATTTGAAGTTCTATCAATTGCCCAACAGTAATTTGTTCACCCACCATTTGCTATTTTTCTTGAGAGAAGCCACTAGTGAAACCTACGACCCCCGGGTCTCTTTCTCATATTATTTTCCTTTGCGATTTGTTTTCCTTTGCGTTTATTTTCGGATATACTAAACCAAAAATCCAAAAATACCTTGCTGCAATTTATTCTTATTTATTTTATTTGGTGTTCGATCTATCAATATTTACAACTTTCTCCGATCACGCACCAATTTCTGGCACCGTTACTCAAAAGGATTGACATCCCCTTTAACACATCGGGTTGCGAGGATTTGTTATCTGTGTGCAGCGGCTATTTACGCTATGTTGCTTGGTTCTCCTAATGGTTCGATAACCTTGGTTTCATATCTAAGGGAAATACCTACCGTCGCTGTGCTGCATCATCCCTTCCTCTTTGGGGAAATACTGACGTAGCTTCAAGCGACATCAGCGAGACCAATTCCATATATCAATTGCAGGAAGGTGGGCTTGGGGGCTGTTCCGATGGCGACTGTATTCCGAACCCCTATGAGCCGCCGAGCAGGGTTGCGATCTTCATGGCCAACACACAACCAATGCTCAATCCGACGGCTGCTGCGGCTATGACCTCCAGTTCAATGGTTGCGGCGATGGCCGGGGCGAGCGGGTCTGCGCACCCGCCGTCTCAAGTGCTATCCGAGCTCTTGGAGGCTTTGGTGACCTTATTGGCTACAGAGGTGACACCATAAAATCAGGCACAACATAAGGTGGATGTTGCAAAACTGCGAGATGATATAGCTCAAGCCAAGGAGGAGTTTAATGTTGAGAATGCAAGGATGGCAACAGAACGAGGTGCTTTGGACACTGCAACGGAACGGATTCAAGCAGAGTCGTTCTGGGTTACCTTGGACCAGAACTCTTCAAACGCCGTGATGAGGAGGAGGCACCAGACCCGTCTACCCATAGAGTTTGAGGCTAGGAACCTTTTCAACACACTTGGGGCAGGAACCTGTGACCCGCCCGTGGTAAACCGGGTTGTCAAGGCGCCTGTGACCGGAGCAACGGTTCAACCATGCACTGTAGGTGTCGGTGTCAAAATCGGCGGATCTCGGGTAGGGGGTCCCGAGTTGTGCGTCTAAGGCGGATGGTAACAGGAGGTAGGGGACACGATGTTTACCCAGGTTCGGGCTCTCTTGATGGAGGTAATACCCTACGTCCTGCTTGATTGTTCTCGATAATATGAGTAGTACAAGAGTTGATCTACCACGAGATCGAAGAGGCTAAACCCTAGAAGCTAGCCTATGGTATGATTGTTGTTGTCCTACGGACTAAAACCCTCCGGTTTATATAGACACCGGAGGGGGCTTGGGTTACACAGAGTCGGTTACAAGGAAGGAGATCTACATATCCGTATTGCCAATCTTGCCTTCCACGCCAAGGAGAGTCCCATCCGGATACGGGACGAAGTCTTCAATCTTGTATCTTCATAGTCCAACAGTCCGGCCAAAGGATATAATCTGGCTGTCCGGATACCCCCTAATCCAGGACTCCTTCAACAGGCCTGCCTCATATGAATTTGGCCCCGTCTCAGCATGTTCCGACACCGCCGGGTCATTATTCTAACCCTCTGAACAATATGATTGCTGCAGCTACGTGATTGGCGGCTCTCCCTATTGAAGGCAAGTCTCCAGCCGTGATGGAGATACAGAGGGCCGGAGAGCTCCTTCAGAGCGGTGACTCAACAGGCGGCGTACTCGTACAGTATTGAACGGATTCACTCAACCCCTCGTCTAAGCCGGAGCTATAGCTGGCATATTGATTCACCAGTAGTTTCAAGCAGTGAGCGGCACCATAACCAGCCTCGTAGGCATAACCTGCCGCGTGCTAATAACAATGCTCAGGCTTTGGTGGATCAGGGCTGGGCACATCGGGAGGCTGAATTGGCGGCTCATCAGCAATCTCCAATTTACCCATCAGTGTGTGTGGAGGTAGGGATGACCTCTAGAACCCTTGGTGTGCCATGCTTAGTGCCGGCTTTACATAATGAGTGCCTGCCCAAGGATTTTAAGGGCCCCCGCAAGGTGCCTAACTACACAGCGGATCAGCCCCCAGAGGCTTGGATTGAGAGCTATGAGCTAGGCATGGAGATGTTGGATGTCAATGATGTTGTGTGTGCTATGTATTTCACCATGATGTTGGATGGGCCGGCTCGTACCTGGTTAAAGGGGTTGCCCCCTAACTCCATTAAATCGTGGGATGAATTGAAGACGTGCTTAATTCAGAATTTCAAGGACACATGCAAGCAACCTCTATTGATTCTTGATTTAGACACTTGCATCCAGGAAGAGGGCGAGTCAACCGCCCGATGGGTGCGCTGGATTTCGGCTGTTATGCACTCATCGGATAGTATCAACGTCGACTCAGCTGTCCTGATTTTGGAGAAAAATTACCGTTTCCTTCCTCTCAAACAAAATCTGGGGCGGCTTAAGCGCCACTGCAACGATATGGGATAGCTCATGGCGGCTCTTATCAAATACGCCGACTCGGATAATACCAATGACCCTGAGTCTGATGAGGAGAAGGCTGGCAAGGGGAAGAAGAGAGGCAATGCAAAGGGGCAGCAACATAATACGACAGGTCAAGGTAATAATGGTAAGAGCAAGCAGATGGACGGCGGTTTAGACTTTGTGGCCAATACCAATACACAGAGTAATAATCAACATCGTAAAGGGAAATCATCAGCACCCTAGTTTGGCGGGCCGAAGTTCAACCTTGAGGCGATTATAAATCAGCCTTGCCCAAAGCACGACACGCAAGAGAAGATGGCCAGTCATCTGTGGAAAGATTGTTTCATCATGAGGGAGTATAGAAATTCCGGCTTTTTCCAGAACAATCATGGCCCGCATGTCAAGTTGGGATCCGGCTCTCACGGACCTGGCTTTGGAGGTGGTGGCTCAAGCTCCAGTTTTTAGGGTCAAGGCAATCAAGGTGGTTTTAATTAGCAATCTAGTCAAGGGAATCAACAACAACAGTCTAGTTATCAGAGTAATATGAAGTAGCTAAATAGTGGTCAATATCATGTGTTTACCACGAGCTTATGCAAACAAGACCAGAAGATTCATAAGAGGGCAGTGAACACGGTTGATCCGACAGTTCCTCAATACTTGCGATGGTCTGAACAAGCTATTGTATGGAGCAGTGAGGATCACCCACCCCAGGTTGACAATCCGGGTCAATTGGCTTTGGTGGTTGCCCCTCAGGTTGGAGGATACAAGTTTACAGAAGTGCTTATGGATGGAGGCAGCAGTATCAATATCCTTTATTATGATACCTTTCGCCGTATGAATTTAACTAACAAAGATCTTAAGCCATCTTATACTATTTTTCATGGGGTGGTGCCTGGTAAGTTAGCAGATCCGGTGGGCATGATTACAGAGCTGAAACATTGACCTTCGAGGTGGTCAAGATCAAGAGCCCTTATCATGCCTTGTTTGGATGGCCGACTTATGCTAAATTTATGGCACGACATTGTTATGTTTGTCTGCAACTTAAAATGCCGAGTCATAAGGGTACTATCATAGTGCATGGCAAAAGGAAGATAGCTTTGGAGTGTGATGAGGGCGACGCTGCTTACATTGAGTCAGTTTGTGCGATAGAGGAGTTGAAGTTCTACAAAGATAATGTTGACCCAGCGGATATGACCCCCTTGATGAAGCCAACGATAGAGCATGATCCTTTGTTGAAGTTTAAATCGGCGGATGACAGCAAGCAGGTTGACTTCGTTCCTGGCAACTCATCCAAATAGTTCAACATGAGTGCTAATATGGATCCGAAATAGGAAAGGGCGCTCATCGAGTTCATCCGTGAGAACTAGGACATCTTTGCATGGAAGCCTTCAGACATGCCAGATGTACCGAGGGAACTCGCTGAGCACACTCTCAATGTTGATCCAAAGTTTAAACCGGTCAAGCAATTCCTTCGTCGTTTTAATGAAGAGAGGCGCAAGGCCATTAGTGAATAAGTGGCCCAGCTCTTGGCAGCTAACCCAGTGCTGGTACTTAAGAAGAATGGAACTTGGCGTATGTGTGTGGATTACACAGACCTTAACAAGGCATGTTCGGCTGACCCTTTTGCTCTCCCTCGTATTGATCAGATCATTGACACTACGGTGGGTTGTGTGTCACAGCCCTAGATTTGCTTGTAACTAGTTGCATGAAAGCATTCATGTCATCATGTTTAAATTTAAGAAATTTGAATTGGGGATTGATAAACCATAGCACAAATGCAATTGAAATAGGTTCAACCAAAATATTTTCAATGACCTCAAAATATCCTTTTAAAATGTTCATGATTTATGGAAAAAGGTGAAAGCCTCTACCAGAGATGTTGCATATTTTTCCAGGACATTTTGGTCACTGAATTAAATCATTATGGTATTTGAGTTGGAGTTTAAAATTTACCATTAAATATTGGTTGCTCCAAATATTCTGAAATTTGTTGTGTGGTTTGAAAATAATTCAAATATTCCTCACAAAAATTTACAGAATTAACCAAAGTGTTTTGGTTAGTATTTTATTTGCAAAACAGTAGCAGAAATTAGAAAAACTGAAACAAATAAGAGAGAGAGGGAGAAAGCACTTACCTGGCGCTCACCTGGCAGCCCATCTGGCCGGCCCAGCCCACCAGGGGCAGGGAGGTCTTCTTCCTCCCGCCAGTCGGATGCACAGCGCGTGCCCGACGCGCACACGGCCACCGCACGCCACCTCCTGCCTCCCTGCTTGCTCCCGCGACCCCTGGAGACGCCACGCAGACCCCCTCGACTCTCTCTCACTCTCCTTCGCTCTCACCCCCTTTCCTGGATCTCTCTCTCTCTCTCTCTCGCATCCGAGCGAGCTCATCGCCGCCGATCACTGTTGTCGCGGCCACTGTCTTCGCCTTGCCCCTCTGACGTGTCTACGAGCTCTGCAACGTCGTCCTCGTCTTCTCCACCGAGCCAGGCAAGCCGGGACGCACCGTAGCATCCTCATCGCGCTCGCCTTTGACCTCGGGCGCCGCCGATCACCGTCACCGATTCGTCGTCCACAGCCCATCCCCGAGGTCGCCAGCTGCACCAACAGAACCGCTGTGAGCTACTGGTCGTTTCCCCCATCCTCCCCTGCTCGATTTCTTCCTCTAGCCTCATCGCCCGTGAAACCGAGGCCGCCGTCTACCATGGCCGGCGAGCCCGCGCTCCAGAGCCTCTCCTGCTCGCTCCAGGGGCACTGACACGCTCCTGGCGCCTCCAGGAGGCCGCCTAGCCACTCCGTTTGGTCGCTCAAGCGCTGCAGCCGCAACCCCGCACTCACCCGAACCCCGGCGCCGCCATGAGCTCACTTCCGGCGAGCTCCGTCCACCCCACGGCCTCCCACCTGCTCCGTTAGATGCAGGCAAGCGCCAGCCACCCTCAGCACCCATCCGCACGTCGAATGGACGCCGGAGCAGCGTTTCCGGCGAGCGTCCGCCGCGGTTTTGGTAGCCGCCGGCCAAACTCCGGCAGGCTGACATGGCACTTGCTTAATTAGCACTAATCCCATATTAGTTTAACCCTAAGGGTGAATGACAGACGGGCTCCACCGGTTTAGTTAACCAGCTAACGTAATTAGTTAGAATTAATCTAATTCGACTAGACCCACACGTCAGCCTCTGTAGTTGACACCGTGTCACTGACCAGTGGGTCCCACTGGTCAGGTTTGACCTGGACCGTGCCCCGTTGACCTACTGACGTCATGATGATGTCAGGCTGACACAATATTTCCTTTCTAGAATTTAAATAAATCTTAAATGATTTATTATTTTCAGAAAATGCCCAAAACTTCAAAAATTCATAGTAATTCAACTGTAACTCCAAATGAAATAAATTATATATGAAAAATGATCAGAAAAATCCAAAGAATCTGAATATGGCATTTTCATGCATGTTTGAACAAGTTAACCTCACTGAATAGGACAATTCATGATTATGGAATAAATGGTAATTAGTTTTCGAGTTGGAATTTGCTATAGGTTTGAATTCCACTTCAATGAATATGAATAACTGTTGCACTAGGTCAATTCAGTACTTCAATATGACATATCATTCATATGAATGTGCATTGCATTGATTGTGGTTCCTTTGTGTTTGCCGGTGGTTGTTCCCCCCTCAGTAGACGTATGTTTCGACGATGAGTTCGATGACACCGATGAAGAGCTATACTATCTTCAGAAGTGCCAGGCAAGCAAAACCCCCCTTGTTCATTCCGATACAATCCCACTATCTCGCTCTTGCTCTCTTTTACTGCATTAGGACCACAGCGATTCAATTGATACATGCTGCGGTAGTTGAACCCCTTTCCTCTGCATGACCTGTCAGTGCCACAGTAAATAGATGAAACCCACTAGCATGAGTAGGAATTGTTTGAGCCCTAATGTGCCTACTCATTCATGCTTGTTGTCATGCTTGCTACTGCTTAGAGTTGAGTCAGGTATGATTCATCGGGAATGAATTGGAACGTGGTGAACATGTCCTACCGTTGAGAGCTAAGTGTGTGAACACGCTTTGGTAAAGGTAGCGGTGAGAGGCCATGTAGGAGTACATGGTGGGTTGTCTCATTGCAGCCGTTCTCAGGAACTGAGTTCTGTGTTTGTGATCCATGAACAGTTACTACCACACATTGGGTTCCGGTAACTCGGCCCCTCTCGGCTTATTAATCAACTCGATCTCTATCCAGGAGTTGCAACTAGTTTCTGGTGTTTGTAGGTAGTGTTAGTAGTCTACCAAGTGGGACCCGGTACTGGTGGGCTTAGGACAGACTAGGCAAAGTGGCACGGTGTACCAAGTGGGACCCAGATGGTGGGCTTGGGAACCCTGCACACATTGTTTGGGGCCGTGAGCGACACCCCGGCCGGATCTCCTTGCGGATGGAACCCGAATAGGCGATAAACCTGGACGAGAGACTTGTTGGTTAGTCAGGTCGTGGCCGACTCCCTCGCCCGGCTTCCGCTTGAAGGTTGCCGAGGTACATGATGTGTACGGGGCGATAAGTGGCGAGAGCGTGTGTGAAGAATTACACCCCTGCAGGGTTATCATTATCTATTCGAATAGCCTGTCGGATTTCGGGTTCCGGCAGACCCTTGAGGTTCGAACACTGGGGTGCGCGCGGAGATTTCACCTCCTACCTACCTGCACCCCCCCGCCTTGCTAGGATTTGGACTAAGGAAAGAACAACGCAAGAGACACAGGGTTTATACTGGTTCGGGCCACCGTTGTGGTGTAATACCCTACTCCAGTGTGTGGTGTGGTGGATTGCCTCTTGGGCTGATGATGATGAACAATACAAGGAAGAACAGCCTCACGAGGGTCTGTTCCTGGCTGGGGTGATGAACTACTGGGAGGAGCTCAGTCAGCTTTCTCTCTCTCTCTCTCTTCCTGATCTTCTCTCTCTCTCTCTCTTTCCCTGCCTCTGCCTACTCTCTCTTTCGTCGCCCCCTGCCCTGCGGGTGGCTGGTCCTATTTATAGAGGCCCTGGTCCTCTTCCCAAATATTGAGCGGGAAGGGAGCCAACAATGGCGGGCTAATTTGAAGGGGGACAACTAGTATCAACTATCCTGACAAAAGTAGTCTTCGCCTGCGCAAAGCTCTGGTGATGATGCCGTCTTGGGCTCCGCGGTGACCTCCGTCTCGTAGTCCTCCTGGTCTTGGTCTCGTTGCAGCGAAATGGGAACCTTTGCCTGATGCCTCGGTACTCCGCGGCTGCGCTTGCCCCCTTTGCACCAAAGGGGAAGGGGGGACGCTGCGCGGGCAGGCACCCGCCTGGCACCCCCGGTCGTCATGGCTTGCGTCACGGGCACCTCGTGAGGTACCCCGCCTTGATCTCTCCGCCTCCTCGTGAGCCAGCCTGACGAGGCCGCGCCTGAGGAAGCTCCGCGTCGTCCACCCCGCGAGGCTTGGCCCCTCGCGAGGGTCTTGGGTTTGTGTTGGTGAAGATGGGTCGCGCTGGGCCCCCCTTTGAGCCACGCCGCAGGCCGCAGGCAGGCAAGTCCGGGGACCCCCGTTCCTAGAACGCCGACACTAGCCCCCGGGCCCAAGGCGTGCCCGGACTTGGCCGTGCAGGGAGGCGGAAGGGCAAGGGCGAAGCGCCGCAGGCCCTAACAGCCTGCGGCCTTGGGCGCCGCGTGGTGGTTGATTGGACGTGGGCGTCTCCACTTCCCCATGGCGCCTTGGCAACTGCACAGATTGGACAAGTCCCTACATGCAAAGCGGGTCATAATTACCTGCGATCGTGGGGGCCGTTGGTTGGCCATCGCTAGTTATAAGTACGGACCGGCGCGTGCCCCTCCAGTTCATCCCTCCTTGCTTCTCCCTTTCTTCATGGCCCTGTCAAGGAGGTTCCCGGCCGCAGAGAAGGGGAAGGCTCACGAGGTTGAGCCCGCCTCTACCCCACCCAAGCGCGGCCGAGGGCGCCCTCGTAAACATCCTGTGGCCACCATGGTGGCTCCCCGCGGCCGTGGAGGCGATCTTCAGCACAGCGACGGGCGGATTGCTGCGGCCGGGGGGCGCGCTCCGGCTGCGCGTCCCCCTAGGCCGTGCTTTCGCGCTGCTGAAGTGCTGCCGGAGTTCGTCGTGTGGTCGGCGGGGCCGACCAGCACTAGGCTTCTGCTTCCTCGCTTCCTCCTTGGCGAGCTCCCGGCCGGTGCCCCGGGCGGCCTCTGGCTTCAGGCCGACGGCTGCTGCAGCCGGGCCTCATGGGTCTCGCTGGAGGTCTCCACGGCCGGGAGCCTGTTCCTGGCCCGCGGTTGGCAGACGTTTGCCCGCGCGCGTGGCCTGAGCCATCGGTGCACCCTACACTTCAAGTTCGACGGCGATGCCACCCTCTACGTGAGGGTGTTTGGGGAAGATGGTCGCCGCGCAGGGTGTTGCCCCGAGGGTGACGACCACGGCTGGGAACCCAGCTCCAGCGATGATGGAGAGGGCAGCGCTCACGCGGCCGGCGGCGCTCAGGGTTCCTCAAGCTTCCCAGGTTGTTCTTCAGGCGGCGACTCTTCTAGTGGTGGCCGTGGTCAGCCTCCGCGCCGCCGTATCTGCTTGGGAGGTGGCAACATGTCCGCCCGCCGTCGCGCCCTGGTGAAGCGCGAGAGGGAGTCCGCCTGAGCTCCGGAGGCAGCTCGGGCCTTCCTTGCGGGCCGATGTGAGGCGAGCTGCACCAGATTTGTTCTTTCTTTTTTCCTTTTCCCTGCGTAACAAAGACAATAGTGTGGAGCCCCGCGGGGGCGTGTTTGGGTTATTGCTGTTAATCATCGTTTTGCTTTTGTTACCGTACCTTCCGGCTACGTGCCCGAGCGTGGATAGTTCCCGGCCCTGGCCGTGGGGGGCGGCCGACCCAGGCCCTTTGTTTATGTCGCGGTGCCCATGGGGCACGGACTGGAGGGGTGCTCCTGTAAGGGGCCCAGGCCGCGAGCTCTTTAAATGACTAGGATAGGAACACTCGCGAGGGCGCTCAGCTGCCCCCCTCGCGAGGCCTTGCACAAGAGAAATCGAGGCAAGAGGGTGAAAAGTCGAAGAACCACAAGCCGAAGACGGCAACAACTTCAATAAAACTTCGAATGAGATGGAACAAGCCAACTGCGGAAAGCAAATGAAAAGCCGCGTCCAGCACCTAATCTAGTCTTCGACGTCTTCTCACCAGCGCGGAGCTAAGTGCTGCCACTGGGCGTGGGAGGGAGCCCCAGGGCCTGAGGCCGGCGCTCCTGAGACTCCGGGGCGTGTACAGCCCCAACTCATTATTACGTGAGAGTGTCATGGGCGGCGAGCTTCACAGGCGTTGGCCTTCTTCACAGGCTCCGGGCCTTTTCCAAAACGCGATAGCTTCATAGGTATTCGCCTTCTTCACAGGCTCCGGGCCTTTTCCAAAACGTGATAGCTTCACAGGCATTCGCCTTCTTCACAGGCTCCGGGCCTTTTCCAAAACGTGATAGCTTCATAGGCATTCGCCTTCTTCACAGGCTCCGGGCCTTTTCCAAAACGCAATAGCTTCACAGGCATTCGCCTTCTTCACAGGCTCCGGGCCTTTTCCAAAACGCGATAGCTTCACAGGCATTCGCCTTCTTCACAGGCTCCGGGCCTTTTCAGGGGTAGAACCTCAGGAGGTGCTGGATGTTCCATGCATTCTGGACTGGCGCCCCCTCCTGAGTCTCCAAGCGCGCGGAGCCGGGCCTGGAAACATGAACATGAGGAGAGAGCTTGTGCAGCCCCTCCCTGGAGAGAACCCGCCTGAGCACGAGGTCTCCTACCTCGAGAGTTCTGGGGCGGATGTTGCGGCAGTGATATCGCCGCAGTGCTTGTTGGTACCTCACCGCTCGTAGCGCGGCTTCCTGGCGACGTTCTTCCCCCAGCACGAGGTCCATCCCCCGCGTGGCGTCCTGCTGGGCCTCGTCAAACGCCAAGACCCGCGCGGAGCGACGTCTGACCTCATGAGGGAGGACCGCTTCGGCTCCGTAGACCAGGAAGAACGGGGTCTCTCCAGTCGGCTTGGTCGCGGTTGTGCGGATGGACCACAACACGGACTGAAGCTCGTCGTACCAACCTCTGCCGCAGGCCTCCAGCTTCTTCATGAACGTCCTGGTCTTGAGGCCCCTCAGGACCTCCGCGTTGGCTCGCTTGGCCTGGCCGTTGCTTCGGGGGTGCGCCACCGAAGCGTAGCATATCTGGGTTCCAAGGTTAGCACATTATGTTTTGAAGAGGTTACTGGTAAACTGCGAACCGTTATCCGTGATGATGCGATTCGGCACCCCGAAACGGCTCACGATGCCCTTGATGAACTTGACCGCGGAACCCGCGGGAATGGTGCGGACATCCTCTACTTCAGCCCACTTGGTGAACTTGTCCACGGCGACGTAGGGGTAGCGGTAGCCCCCAGGCGCCCGAGGAAACGGGCCCAAGATATCCAGCCCCCAGACCGCGAATGGCCACGAAAGGGGTATAGTCTGCAAGCCTCCTGCTGGCTGATGGATCTGCTTGGCGTGGAACTAGCAGGCCTCACAAGCTTTTACTAGTTCGACGGCGTCATTGAGCGCGGTGGGCCAATAAAACCCACTGCGGAACGCCTTGCCGACGAGGGTCCGTGATGATGAATGATGTCCACAATCTCCGCCGTGTATGTCTTCCAGCAGTTCCTTCCCTTGCTCCCTGGAGATGCAGCACAGGGATACATCGTTTGGCCGCTTCCGGTAGAGCTCTCCATCCTTGATGCAGTATGCCATGGCCTGGCGTGCCACTCGCTCCGCTTCCTCCTTCTCCGGCAGGATCCCTTGCGTTAGGTAACTCCGGAGCTCCGCGATCCAGCATCCCTCCTGAGGTTCCATCGTCAGGAGCAGACGTGCTCCTGAGGCTGGGCCACAGGCCGGAGCCCCTGAGGCAGGTGGCTGGGGGAGCTCCTCTCGGGGCTGAGCCATGTTTGATAATGACAGCAGGGCTAATGGCTTGAAGAGCCGCTCTTCGAAAACGCCAGGCTCCTGAGGTAACCGCCTGGACGCCCGTTTGGCGATGTCGTCGACCTCCTGATTGGTGCCACGGGACACATGCTGCAACTCCAACCCCCAGAACTGCTTCTCCATCTTGCGGACCTTCGCTAGGTAGGCTTCCATGTGCTCATCCTTCGGCTCGTACACTTTGTTGGAGAAATTGACAAGGAGCTGCGAATCGCCCTTGATGGTGAGGCGTTTCACCCCCAGGGCAGCCGCAGCCTTCAAGTCCGCTATTAAACCTTCATACTCTGCTATGTTGTTGGAGACCTTTTCACCTTGCTGGAAACAGAGCTGCACGGCGTAATAGAGCTTGTCCTGAGCGGGCGATATATGCACCGCCCCAGCCCCAGCGCCATGCCTGGAGAACGCCCCATCGAAGTACATGACCCAGCCTTCTGGCACCTCGCTTCCCGGGGACAGGGACCGATCCTCGTCAGCCTTGAGGCCTGGCGCCTCCGTCCATTCTGCCACAAAATCCGCCAACGCTGCTCCCTTGATGACTCTGGTCGTGCTGAATTCGAGCTGAAAGGCTTGCAGTTCCATGTTCCACTCAGCGACCCTTCCAGCTGAATTAGGGCTCCTGAGTACTCTCTCCAGGGGGTACGACGAGACGACCTTGATGGGGTGACCCTGAAAATAGTGCCGCAGCTTGCGCGAGGCCATCAGTAGCGCGAGGAGGAGTTTCTGAGGCATGGGGTACCGTGCCCTTGCATCCCGCAGCACCGTGCCGACGAAGTATACTGGGTGCTCAACGAGGTGGAGTGCGTCAGTGCTGGTGGCTCCCTTCGGAGACCGTGGCACCTCTTGAGGCAATGAGGCCTCCTGAGGCTGGCCATCTGGAAGAGGGGTCTCTTCCGCCTCTGGTGCGCCCCTCTACGGCGGCTGATCCTCCTTAGCCGCGGTGGCGGTTTCTGTAGGCCTCCCTTGTCCCTGTTCTGCCTTGTCCCGGGCTGCTGCCGCGGTTTGATTCGGTGCTCCTCTCTGACTGCCACTAAGGCTGCGCTGGCGGAGTAGGGAGTGGCGGCGAGGTAAATCACCAGGGGCTCTTGAGGGCGCGGAGCCACCATGACCGGTGGGCTGGTCAGGTATCTCTTGAGATCCTGGAACGCCTTGTCGGCCTCTTCAGTCCACTCGAAGGGCCCCTTTTTCTTCATTAGCTGGAAGAAGGGCAGTGCTTGCTCCCCCAACTTGGAGATGAAGCGCCCTAGCGCGGTCACGCGCCCCGTGAGCTTCTGCATTTCTTTGAGGGTCTTTGGCGGGCTCATGTCTTCCACTGCCTTGACCTTCTCCGGGTTAGCCTTGATGCCTCGGTGGGACACAAGGAAACCCAAGAGCTTGCCCGAGGGGACTCCGAACACACACTTCTCTGGGTTGAGCCGTAGGTTCACTGTGTTGAGGCTCGCGAAGGTTTCCTCCAAGTCTTGAATCAAGGTCCTGGCCTCCCGAGACTTTACCACTATGTCATCGACGCAAGCTTCAACATTCTTCCCGAGCTGCGGGCCCAAGGTGATGTGCATCAGCCGCTGGAAGGTCGCCCCTGCGTTACGTAGCCTGAATGGCATGCATGTGTAGCAGTACACCCCACACGGGGTTAGGAAGGCTGTCTTCTCGATGTCTTCTACCGCCATCTTGATCTGGTGATACCCAGAGAAGGCATCCAAGAAGCATAGCAGGTCGCATTCCGCAGTGGAATCGACGATCTGGTCGATGCGGGGGAGCGGGAACGGATCTTGCGGGCATGCTTTGTTGAGGTTGGTGAAGTCGACACACATGCGCTCCTTCCCTCCCTTCTTTGGCACAACGACAGGGTTGGCCAACCAATCCGGGTATCGGACCTCGCGAATGACCCCAGCGGCTTCTAATTTGCGGGTCTCTTGGACGATGAAGGCCTGCTTTTCTGTGGACTGCCGCCTGGCCTTCTGCTTCACAGGGCGCACGTTGGGGCACACGTTGAGGTGATGCTCGATTACACTCCTAGGGATCCCTGCCAACTGGTTAGGCTCCCAAGCGAATACCTTCTTGTTTGCGCGCAGGAACCCGACCAAGGCCTTCTCCTGCTCGGGTTTGAGGTGGGCGCCTATGGTGAAAGTGGCGTTGGTGGATCCGTCCTCATTGACGGGTATCTACTTGGTTTCTGCCTTGTCTTGGGTGAACAACTGTTTCTTCTTGGCGGGTGCAGCCCCCTTGGGCCCGGGGGTCTCCAAGTTGGTGGGCTGTGCCGCCGCCGCCATCTTGAAGGCGAGCTTGAGCACCCGCAGCGCGTCCCCGGTGTCCCCGTGCACAGTGAGGACACCGCTACTCCTGGGCATCTTCATGAGGTTGTACGCCGGGTGCGTCGCAGCCATGAACTAGGCCAGCGCTGGGTAGCCGAGGATGGCGTTGTAGGGGAGGCCGATGGGGGCGATGTCGAAGTCGACCAGCTCAGTGCGGAAGTTGTCGTAGGTGCCGAAGGTTACGGGGAGCCGGATCTGTCCCAAGGAGCTGGACGACTTGCCCCCAACGCCTGAGAAGGGCCGGCTGGGTTGCAGCCGTTCCAAGGGTATGTAGAGGAGGTTGAAGGCATTGACCGAGAGCATGTTGAGGCCCGCACCGCCATCAATGAGGGTTCTGGTGACGGCCACCTGGCAGATGGTGGGGGTGCACAGCATGGGGAGCGCACCCGAGCAGGCCGAGTTGGAGGGGTGGTCCTTCGAGATGAAGGTCAGGCCTGTCTCGGGCGCCGCCCGGTCCAGGGGAGCCCCCTGTCGCGTGGAAGCGGCGCTGACCCGGGGGATGAACGGCTTGACGTGGTGACTTGTAGGTGGTGCCTGCGAGCCACCCAGGAGGGCCGCGACGACCGGGGGTGTTGGTGCAGCGCGATGGGCGGGGGAGAGGTTGCGGGGCTCCGTGGGTGCGCGGAGCGTGCAGGACGAAGAACCCGCTGGGGTGAGCGAGGGAGTTGCGGTGCGGCAGTCTTGCCGCACGGACGGATGCTGGGACGATGCTTGCTGCTCGTCCCCCGCCGGGCCGGTGGCGGCGTTGACGGCAGGTGACGAGGAACGGCGAGGACGCCCGCCAACAGGGGCCGTCTGGGTGACGCGGGAAGCGAGTGCGGCCTGGTGCTCGGCACGGGCCCGACAAGCGTCAGACATGGGCGTGATGGTCGGAGGAGAATGGGATGGTGGAAGACGAATCCCGGCGCACCCCTACCTGGTGCGCCAAATGTCGGATTTCGGGTTCCGGCAGACCCTTGAGGTTCGAACACTGGGGTGTGCGCGAAGATTTCGCCTCCTACCTACCTGCCCCCCCCCCCGCCTTGCTAGGATGTGGACTAAGGAAAGAACAACGCAAGAGACACAGGGTTTATACTGGTTCGGGCCACCGCTGTGGTGTAATACCGTACTCCAGTGTGTGGTGTGGTGGATTGCCTCTTGGGCTGATGATGATGAACAATACAAGGAAGAACAGCCTCGCGAGGGTCTGTTCTTGGCTGGGGTGATGAACTACTAGGAGGAGCTCAGTCACCTTTCTCTCTCTCTCTCTCTTCCTGATCTTCTCTCTCTCTCTCTCTCTTTCCCTCCCTCTGCCTACTCTCTCTTTCGTCGCCCCCCGCCCTGCGGGTGGCTGGTTCTATTTATAGAGGCCCTGGTCCTCTTCCCAAATATTGAGCGGGAAGGGAGCCAACAATGGCGGGCTAATTTGAAGGGGGACAGCTAGTATCAACTATCCTGACAAAAGTAGTCTTCGCCTGCGCAAAGCTCTGGTGATGACGCCGTCTTGGGCTCCGCGGTGACCTCCGTCTCGTAGTCCTCCTGGTCTTAATCTTGTTGCACCGAAATGGCAACCTTTGCCTGATGCCTCGGTACTCCGCGGCTGCGCTTGCCCCCTTTGCACCAAAGGGGAAGGGGGGACGCTGCGCGGGCTGGCACCCGCCTGGCACCCCCGGTCGTCATGGCTTGTGTCACGGGCACCTCGTGAGGTACCCCGCCTTGATCTCTCCGCCTCCTCGTGAGCCAGCCTGACGAGGCCGCGCTTGAGGAAGCTCCGCGTCGTCCACCCCGCGAGGGTCTTGGGTTTGTGTTGGTGAAGATGGGCCGCGCTGGGCCCCCCTTTGAGCCACGCCGCAGGCCGCAGGCAGGCAAGTCTGGGGACCCCCGTTCCCAGAACACCGACATAGCCGGATTCCTCGGATATGGAAACTTGGACCCCTTGCATAGTTCATAGACAAGTGAAAGTGGATACTCTAAAATGCGCAAGATAAGCGTGAGTGCTATGGATGGCGTTCTCGCAGGGAGACGGGAGCAGATCCATAGTGGTGTATTGATATGGTGAATACGTGGACTCGTGTGCACCACCTCAAAAGAGTTACTTGGAGTTGTAGTTCAGGATAGGCACCGAGTCAAAGCTGGCTTGCTGCAGTTAAACTCCACCACCCCTTTCTTGATACTGATGCATATGTAGCTAGTTCTGATGTAAGTCTTGCTGAGTACATTTGTACTCACGTTTGCTTAACTTATGTTTTTGCAGAGAGACTTCAGTCTCGCTAGTAGTTCCACGTGGACTTCGACGTTTAGCTTGTTACCTCAGCTACGATCTTGTACCCTTGGGAGGGTCTGGTATATAGTCAGGCTCCTCAGCCTTCTTCATCTTTAGTTGTCTGTACTCAGACAAGTTAATCTTCCGCATGTGCTTTGACTTGTATGCTCTGAATGTTGGGTCATGAGACCCATGTTTGTAATATCTCGCTCCTCGGAGCCTAATGAATAATACTCTGAGTCGTAGAGTCTTGTTGTGATGCCATGTTGTATTGCACATATTGAGCATATTGTGTGTATGATTGAAATGCTTGGTATGTGTGAGATACGACAACCTAGTTGTTTATCCTTGGTAGCCTCTCTTATGGGGAAATGTAGTCTTGTGCTTCCATGAGCCATAGTAGTCCTCTACAACCCGGTTCACCGGAGTCCTGCTAGCCCATCACTACTGCTCCGGAACACTTGACTGGCCGGCATGTGATTCACTTCGTTCCTGTGTCTATCCCTTCGGGGAAATGTCACGCGGTGACATCCAGAGTCCTGCCTAGCCTGCTACAGCCCGGGTTCCCGAAGTCCTGTTAGCCCAGTGCTATAGCCCAGATTCACACGCTGCTGACCGACATGCTCGAGTTTGATTCATGTATGCCTGTCCCCGTAAGTTAGTGCCACTTTGGGTTCACGACTAGTCATGTCGGCCCAGGTTCTCTGTCATATGGATGCTAGCGACACTATCATATACGTGAGCCAAAAGGCGCAAACGGTCCCGGGCCATGGTAAGGCAACACCTGTGGGAATACCATGCGTGAGGCCGCAAAGTGATATGAGGTGTTACAGGCTAGATCGGTGTGATTTAGAATCGGGGTCCTGACATTGTGAGCGTTTGAGTTTTTTAGATGCTTATTCTGGTTATCATCAGATCAAGATGGCAGTTAAGGACCAGGAGAAAACAACCTTTATCACTCCTTTTGGAGCCTTCTGCTACGTGTCTATGCCCTTTGGGCTCAAGAGTGCCCAGGCAACTTATCAGCGATGCATTCAGAATTGCCTTCACAACCAGATTGGGCGCAATGTTCATGCTTATGTGGATGATATTGCTGTGAAATCAAGGAAGAAGGAAACCTTGTTAGATGATTTGAAAGAGACCTTTGGCAACCTCCAGGTCTACAAAATGATGCTTAACCCGGCCAAGTGTGTTTTCGGTGTGCCAGCTGGTAAATTGTTGTGCTTTTTGGTTTCTGAGAGAGGCATTGAAGCTAACCCGGAGAAAATCAGGGCTATCACTTCTTTGTCCAAGCCGGCATGTATCAATGACGTCCAGCGTTTGGCGGATCGTGTTGCAGTTTTGAGCCAGTTTATAAGCTGTCTGGGAGAGAAGGCTATCCCTTTGTACCAAATGATGAAGAAAAACAGATCACTTTGTCTGGAGTGATGCTGCTAATCAGGCTTTTGAGGCACTGAAAAAATAGTTGGCCGAGCCGCCAATCCTTGCTGCTCCCATTGATAAGGAGCCCTTGCTTTTATATGTGGCTGCCAACAGCAGAGCCGTCAGTGTAGCAGTTGTTGTGGAAAGAAAAGAGTCAGGCAAGGAGCATCTGTTCAGAGGCCAATTTACTATGTCAGTGAGGTGCTCATTGAATCTAAGCAGAGGTACCCACATTAGCAGAAGCTGGTTTATGGAGTATTCATGGCCAGTCATAAGTTGAAACAGTATTTCCTTGGTCATCCCATCACTGTGGTCAATTCTTCTCCTTTAGGGGATATTATTCAAAAATCAAAACAGAGAAGCCACATGACGAGTGGCTAAGTGGGCCATTGAGCTTGGACCCCACAGTTTGAAATACATGCCTCGCACGGCTATCAAGTCTCAAGCACTGGTGGATTTCATCAATGACTGGATAGAGCTGCAGATGCCTGAGGAAAAGCCTGAGAACACATATTGGACTATTCATTTTGATGGGTCCAGGCAATTGGAAGCTCGGGGGCTGGAGTTATTTTGACTTCCCCACGAGGTGATAAATTTTGTTATGTTTTAAGGTTGATGTTCCATTGTACTAACAACGCAGCTGAGTATGAGGCCTTGCTCCATGGTCTTCAGATGGCTAAAGAGATGAATCTAAGCCGGGTGAGGTGCTTTGGCGACTCAGATTTGGTGGCTCAGCAAGTTTCAGGAACTCGGGATTCCAAGGATCCTCTCATGGAGGCTTATCGCCGAGAGGTTGATCCTATTGCTTGTCATTTCAAGGGTTATCAGGTGGAACATGTTGATCATAGGAAAAATGAGGTAGCTGATACGTTAAGCCGGCTGGGCTCTCAGCATAAGCCGGTGCCTCCCAATGTTTTCCTTGATATTTTGAATAACCCTTCGGTTAAATTGCCTACGGAGGAGGATCTTGCTATCCCTGACTGGGAGGCGCAGTTGGTGGCGGCTCTTCATGTTATTACTGATTGGACTATTCCATATTTGGCTTATATGACTCGGGGTGAATTACCTAAAGATGAAACCTTGGCCAGGTAGATAACTCGGCGGTCTAAGTCAATGACTATTGTCAATGGTGAGTTGCACAGATGTAGTGTCACAGGGGTATTTCAGCATTGTATTTTTCCCGAGGAGGGTCGTGAGATTCTACGAGAGATTCATGAAGGGTATTGTGGCCATCATGATGACTCTAAATATCTCGTTGCTAAGGCTTTTCGTCATGGGTTCTATTGGCTGACGTCTCATGCTGATGCAGAGGATCTGGTTAGCAAGTGCGATGGTTGTCAGAAATTTTCCAGACGAGCTCATGTGTCGGCTCAAGAATTAAGGATGATTCCAATTACTTGTCCGTTTGCGGTCTAGGGGCTGGATATGGTTGGGCCTTTCAAAAGATCCAAGGACAAAAAGACTCACCTATTGGTGGTGGTTGACAAATTCACAAAATGGGTTGAGGAAGAGCCGATCAGCAAATGTGATGCGGCAAAGGCGGTTCAATTCCTGAAAAAGGTTATTTTCTGTTTTGGCTACCCTCATAGCATTATAACTGATAAATTTGTCCAAGGGTGCTATGAAGGAATTCTGTCAACAAGAGCATATTCATCTTGATGTTTCATCTGTGGCTCACCCCCAGTCCAATGGTCAAGCTGAAAGAGCCAATCAAGATATCTTGAGAGGCATCAAGCCCCGGCTTATGGTCCCTTTGCAGAGGACGCCGGTTGTTGGGTTGAGGAGTTACCCTCGGTGCTATAGAGTATTAATACTACCCCCAACAGATATATGGGTTACACGCCTTTCTTCGTGGTTTATGGAATAGAGGCGGTTCTTCCCAGTGACATCCGTCACGACTCGCCCCGTGTGGCGGCTTATGTTGAAGCTGATAATGAAAAAGTACATCAGGATGATCTTGACCTTCTGGATGAGGAGCGTGACCTGGCGGCATCTCGTTCGACGATTTACCAGCAAGATCTGCGTCGTTATCATAGCCGCCGGGTTAAAACCCAGACCTTTCTAGAAGGTGATTTGGTGCTCCGGCTCATTCAGGATCAAATAGATATGCACAAGTTATCCCCACTCATTAGCATAGCTATGACTACCCTCTTGATCCGGCTTGCACGCCTTGTTACAAATAACATGGGGGCTTCCTGCTCACTGAGCAAAACTATGACTACCCTTTGATCCGGCTTATACGCCTTGTTGAAACTGACTTGAGGGTTTTATGCCCAAGTTAAAAGTTACCAAAGAGAACTTGCTACAATGTGCAGTTCAAACAAAGGTAGCCAACCTTGATGGCTTGATATAGGTCACTTGGGGGCTTCCTGTTCAATGAACATAGCTATATTTACCCTTTTGACCAGGCTTGGACGCCAGGTGTATTCACCAAAACTCTGGGTTATCCTGCCTTTGTATGTCTGCCACTCCACCCAGGTAATCCTAGAATGACCCGCCGTAATCTTGAAAATCAATCTTGTAAAGACCCTGAACTTGTCAAAGTTAAAATGGTGGTTGGTCATGTGAGGCCCGGCTTACAGGTTTGATTAAATGATTAACTCAGTGGCTGTGCGGCCCTTGAACAACACTTGATTTTAAGGTTTGGCGGCCTATGAAAGCCTTGTTTTCCTGATTTGTTATTTTATTTGAACATTATTTGGGTTCATGTTTTTGTACCATATTGACATATGGTTTAAAACGATTCAGGCCATATAGCCTTAATCTTTATGGCTCATATTTGACTGTATCTGGAGGTTTGATAACCCGGTCTAGTTTTGGACGATAAGTCGCCAGTATGATGTGATTGTGCACTTGGAGTTCTGTCCTCTAAGTTTTTGGGATATTACCCTTGCTACATATGGCGTTGTAAGCCGGCAGTATGAACAAATCTCAATTGGAGGTATGCTATTTACTTGTTATATGAATATATGCGGTTTTAATAACCCGGCCTGGTTATGGACTATATAGTCACCTGCAAATTTTATATGGGGCATCATGACCCGCCCTGGGGTAAACCACCAAGGCACATGTTATTTATTTTTGTGCAGGGACTACGATAATATGACTTTCATGATTGATAAAATTACGAGACAAGCAGCGGATCTTCATCATCAGATCGACGGCTCAAAATGTTATGCATATAAACACGCACGATGGCATGGCAGATCTTTGTTTTTACTACCCTATGACACGGCTTTTCAAGCCCAAATGATTCATTGTTTTTCATGAAGTGCTGGTAGGTAGTGTCTGAGACGCCTTGTGGTTCAGTTACCTTGGTCTTGCTAGGTTGAAGCTTCCGGTTTATCCAACACCAGTTCTTCCTCTTCCTCCACTGGCTGGAAATCAGGTTATCTCCAATTCATTCCAGTTACGACTTTGGATACAACATCATCATCTATGAGCGTGGAGGGATTAATATGAAGAGCGAAAGTGTGCTTACATGTTGGAGGAATAAGATGCATCACGGGATAAGCTGGTGCTTTCAATTTTTCATTATGCACGGTATAAGCCGCCTGATACTTGGAAAGCTCAGCTTCCTCTGCCATCTTGCTTGCAGAAGGGCGCATATCACTTAAATTTTTTGTAAAGTCCTCTGAAGTGAAGGGAGACCCATCTTCTTTTAAGCTTAGGCAGCCAGTAGCCAGCTCTGCCGGGTCAAGCTCTGCCTGCCATGCTGTGGTCCGGCTCAGGGCAGTGATGGCGCCAACTCTGGCGGCTGACCGCTTTATCTCCTTTGCCCACTTGGGTATGACTGACATCTTGTCCAGTGTTTCTCTGATAAGGGTAGGCGACTGTTTAGTGTAAGAGACAGAAGCTATGGCTCGTTGCGCGCCGATTTACAATTGTTCCACAAGAGTGTAGGCAGCTTTCAGCTTCATGCACATGTCTGAGCCAAGGTGGGAAATATTGGAGCCCGCATCAGGAAAGATATTGATAGACCGGCTCAATGATTGTTCAACACTGATGATGAAAGATTGAAGTATAATATTACTTAACAAAGATGGCGGTTGTCATGGCATTGATTTGATGTTTCAAGCCGGATAACTCATTAGTTACCTGCTTAAGAGCAGCCTCAACATCTTCTGCTCTTTTTAACAGAGCTGCCTTCTCCATTTCCCAGCCGGTTCTCTCGGCGCTGAAATCCTTTTTTAGCTTCTCAGTATTTTCTAAAGCAATCTTTAGTTCTTATTTGGCCTTGGAAGTTTCAGATTACTGGTTTTAAATGTTCTATCATAGGTCCACCACTTGGGATACTTTCATGTTTAATTCCGCCTACAAGATAAGGCGAGTCAGCAGCAATATATGATTATGACGATCACCTTATTTGAAGTCCCAAGCATAATACAAGTATTTTACTTGGCACTTGGGGGCTAATGTACATTGCTCTTTTTGAAGACAACTCTATGATGACCCGGCTAAAATTCTACGACTATAGCCGGCTCATGGGGGCTACATATGTGGAGTTTTATTCATAAATATGGTGACAAGTCCCATCTTAGCCATGCTGATTAAACTGGCCCTTGGAAGCTACATATGCGAAACTGAGCACTATACACTACTACAGGATGGTCCAAACGCGACACTACGATCAGAGACCTTCGACAAAACTGTGTGTGATGCCATAATCGCAAATAGTGGTGTAAAAAACACATCAAAAAAGGTGCAAAACGTTTGCGATGACAGATGCATCAAACACGGTTCAGAATTTAGTTGTGTGTGCGACGCAGGGCATACGGTTCATCTCAATTAACTATTTGGGATGAGGAGGCACAAAAGAAACGGGCAGCCAGATGAAGGCGTGTGCGATATACAACATACGGTTCACTTGGATGAACTGTGTGTGATTAGGCAACACAATGGAAACAGTTCAACTAAAGAAGATGTGTGTGATACGCGGCAAATAGGTCCATAATCTAAAATGTGTGCGAATACCAATAGTAACACAGACGATTGCTGCTAATAAGCCATGTGAATTGCTCTATCTACAATAGAATAACATATATATATAACTGAAATAAACATCCAATTACATAGGTGACTATACAGATCATTCACACACACCTCAATAAACAATTGCAAACATTCTAAAGTAGGAGAAATGATCGTCTAGTCATCTACTTCTTGTGACGCTCCCGCCAATGCTATGTGGCTCGATCCCTCGCCTGGGTCAGGAAGAAGATAGTTCCTCATGTCAACGACCCGTCAGTACATCTAGTAGCTTGTGTATGCGTCCATGGCCGCGTACTTGACATGTTCTTCATCTAGTCTCTTATGCCACACACTGTGCCAGGCGTTCTTGTCCTTATTGCTCTCTTGCTTCATCTTCGCGTAGTAGGGGTCGATGATGGCCGAGGCGAGGTCAACCAGGGAGTACAATTTGCTTTTGTCGCTGTCCCAGACCTTGTAGTGGTGCTGGAGGTTGAAAAGATTCGGGCATTTCAAGTCCGAAACCTTGAGCACTTTTAGATCGTTGGTGGTGTCCACCGTAGCGAAACTGTAGTCAAAGCTATTGTTAAACCTAGAGAAACGCTCGCAAGGCCTTGTGGCAAGGTGGAAGTGGTAGAAGAGGACGTCATGTCGCACACACAACTGGACGACGGCAACCTTCTGATCATGCCCGGCACAACCGATCGTGTACTCGAGGTCGAAGCCGATGTCTCGGTACTTGTCCTCGGCAAGGAACTGCTCCATAGTTTGGATGGAGCTCTCCACCGAGACCGGATTGTTCGTGTACACCACCAAGAGGGCCTTCCCCCTCACATGGGTGTCCACTACGTGATGCGTGGTGAATTGCCCGCCATTGTCGTCGTCGGCCGCTGGGAGCGCCATTGGAACCACTGGATGTCCTCTCTGTATGTGTCTTAGTGGGTGTGCTTATTGTGTCGTGTGAGATGAGAAATGAAGGTAAATGGCCACAGGAATAAAAGGGGGCCGGGCGGCGTAGATTCTCAGCGCGTCTGCATGGTAGTTTTTGCAGCAGGTAACTGCATCGTCGCGACGCGGCCGACGCAAGCGCTTGCACACGAACGTGCATGATCGTGCGCCGGCCCAAAACACTGGCATCGCGTGTGGAGGGACGAGGGCAAAGCACCCGGAGGGACGCGAGAGCAGAGCACGTGTGGCGGGATGTGAGCGGAGCGCGCCGCGGCCGCCTGAACCGCAAGCAACCACACACATAGAGCAGTTGAACACTTAGGAAATGGTCGCCTACAAGCCGGCCGACAGTTGCGTCGCTGCGTAGAGAGCGGCTGTGTGGTACCACCTCTGTGTAGTCTATAGTCTCCTTTATATTCCTTGCCATACTTTGCCCTCAAATTTAACTAACAAAATGTTAATGCATGTTTTAAAAATTATATAATTGGAAACTATGTTCAAATACAAATCCAACTATATAATCTTTGGCGACATACATTCGTATTTTATTAGTTAAATCATACTTATAAACCAGGAGGTGGTATAGTAGGTAATTAAATCGCAAACGTTTTTTATTAACCGTATGTGTACATGGCCTTTCGTCCTCCTCTCACACGTTTTGTCACCCCGCTGCCAAAGACGGCTTACAGCGCAAGCTTGCGTAGCGCGCGGGGGCATTCTTTTTGCCAAACGGTGGCGCCAATGAATTGTTAGTGGGCCCGTTCCCGCGCAACCTCGCAGGTTCCTGCGCAAGCTTCCCGCCCGACTCGGTGAAATCCCCCAAAATCCCAATGCTTACCGGCCTGCTATAAAAACCCCCACGGACCACGAGTCCCGCGTCGCATTTTCCCCTCCATCCCTGTAGCTTATCTCGTCGGCTTCTCCCACATTTGCCAATGGCACCGGTCCGTCGTCGTCGCTCAGCCACTCCGCCGTCATTAGAGGACAGCTCCAGCTGGGAGGCTACACCGTGCCGGCGGTGCAGTCCCTGATGTAGTGTAGTGTGCGTGGCATCCCTGTTGGGTGTGCGCGGAACACCCACCACACGCTCTGCCACCAGTGCCCGTCGGCAGCTGTTTCCGGCTGCCATTGCCGCCACACCACCATGGAAAGCCAGGGCCATCGCCCACTCCGCCGCCGCGGCCCAAAGATGGGTGATGGCCGTCGTGGCTGCCACCCCACTGCCGGCTACTGCGGCCATCACCCCCCTCCGCCACCCACGGCCCGAAGGCGGGAGGTGGTGGTCGTAGCTGCCACCCCGTCGTTGGCAGCTGTGGCTGCTAGCCCACCATCGACCGCCGGGTCATCACCCGCTCCGCCACCACCGCCCGAAGGCGGGAGGCGGAGGTGGATGCCCGCACGTGCGACAGTGACCTTGCGCGCTACACCGAGTTACTGCAGGAGGAGGAGGAGCGCCTCATCGATCTCGCAAAAATCCTTACCGCCATTGTGGACGCGGCACACGCCGCCTGAGAGGCGAGGAATCAGGAGATCTACTAGGAGAACCACCGCTTCGAGAGGGGTCGTCTGGAGCGGTAGAGGGCGTTCGAGGTGAGCGTCGCTGAAGCTGCATTAGCGGCAGGCACCGCATTGCGGTTGCCCAGCTCGTCGGTAGGCTCCTCCTCCGCCTCTTACTGAGGACGCTCGGCAGAGGAGAGGCGGTCGGAAGTAGTACAGAGCCCCTCCACCGGAGTGGTATTAGTATTTAGGGGCTATTTTGTTCAGTTCATCTGACTATAGATGTGGTGGAATTGTACAATGGACTTAAAATTAGGTAGTATATATAGTTGAACTAGCTATTTCAGTACGTGGTTGGCAACAATTGGGGCAAATTTTGGTCGGTTTAGCTGTCGAGTTGAACTGTTTGCATAAATTAAGAACGACGGCTTAATCTATGAATGAAATCTATGCTTAATTACTGAATTTTAGTTGCAAAAATTAGATACTGCTAGTGATTTTTAGCTTCATATTTTGACAAATCGCAGTGTTACCAGGATTGACAAATCTTACCAAATTGTTTGTACGTGGTTGCACACGGGTCATCCAAAACAACCGTTTGCCTTGAAGGGATGCACAAATCCTGCGCTGCTCTCACTTTGCATACATGTGTTCTATCTAAAACGTTTGCGACCAAGAGCTGCAGAAATCCTCCTCGGCACATTTTCTCTTGGCTTCCTGAGGAAGCTATCGGTTTGCATACGGGTGTTTTAACTAAAACGTTTGGGGTCAGTGTTTTATAATTAAAAAGAGAATTAAATTGCGGCTTGGGCGCCATTAATGGAGAGGATGCGAGCAAGGCGGGCGGCCATGGAAGTCAAAGGGCTCGCTTCCCAGTGAGCCTATGCAGTGTACAACTCGCACGCTTCCTAGTGAGCCTACGCACTCAAGGACAACTTGCACGCCTCTCGGTCAGCCTGCGCACCGGACGGCGCTCACACGCCTCCCGTTCAGTCAAGGTCAAGCAGCTGTCCGCACGGCACCTCCTACAACCATTAAAACCAAGACACGTGGCGTCATGTCAATGGTTAACAAAATTTTGGATTTACTAGAATTTAAAACCCAGGCATCTCATTGTTTTGCCAGCAATCAACGGTGCCCTGGTGTTTGAAATTCATTCCCATTTCTTGCATGGGACCTAAGCATGCACCCAAGGACACATATTTGATTTTTCAACCAATTTATATGCACTGGAGGATGTGCATGTAGTTCAAATTTGAATTATGCACATAAATGCATTGAAAACTCAGTTAATGCATAAAAATATACAAACGAACCCCGAAAAATCACAAAAATTCACACAACACTCCTGTTGTTCTATGTTGACACGAGAAAAAATTTGAAAGCAATAAGAGGCATTGGATATCGTTTCATCCCCAAAGGTGGGACGTTCCCTACCGAAAACCATCATGCTTGTTGTGAGAAGCTCCGGTTTGTGAGAAGCATATACCCAATCCTGCCCAAATGGGACAAAATTTGTACGACGGCATGTTGATGCCGCTCCATGATAGCATGCGAAGTTTCATGAATTTCAGACAAGTTTTAGATTTACTAGAATTTAAAAACCAGGCATCTCAATGGTTTGCCGGCAATCAACGGTGCCCTAGTGTTTGAAATTCAATCCCATTTCTTGCATGGGACCTAAGCATGCACCCAAGGACACATTTGTTTTTTCAACCAATTTATATGCACTGGAGCATGTGCATGTAGTTCAAATTTGAATTATGCACATAAATGCATTGAAAACTCAGTTAATGCATAAAAATGTCCAAACGAACCCCGAAAAATCACAAAAATTGACACAACACTCCTGTTGTTCTATGTTGACACGAGAAATTTTTTTGAAAGCAATCAGAGACAATGGATATCGTTTCGTCCCCAAAGGTGGGATGTTCCCTACCGAAAACCATCATGCTTGTTGTGAGAAGCTCCGGTTTGTGAGAAGCATATACCCAAACCAGCTCCAAATGGGACAAAATTTGTACCATAGCATGTTGATGTCGCTCCATGATAGCATGCCAAGTTTCATGAATTGCAGATGAGTTTTTGATTTACTAGAATTTAAAAACCAGGCATCTTAATGTTTTGCGGGCAATCAACGGTGCCCCGGTGTTTGAAATTCATTCCCATTTCTTGTATGGGACCTAAGCATTCACCCAAGGACACAGATTTGATTTTTCAACCAATTTATATGCACTGGAGCATGTGCATGTAGTTCAAATTTGAATTATGCACATAAAATGCATTGAAAACTCAGTTAATGTATAAAAATGTCCAAATGAACCCCAAAAATCACAAAAATTCACACAACACTCATGTTGTTCTATGTTGACACGAGAATTTTTTTGAAAGCAATAAGAGGCAATGGATATCAATTTCATCCCCAAAGGTGGGATGTTCCCTACCAAAAACCATCATGCTTGTTGTGAGAAGCTCCGGTTTGTGAGAAGCATATACCCAAACCTGCCCCAAATGGGACAAAATTTTTACCACGACATGTTGATGCCGCTCCATGATAGCATGCCAAGTTTCATGAATTTCAGACGAGTTTTTGATTTACTAGAATTTAAAAACCAGGCATCTCAATGTTTTGCCAACAATCAACGGTGCCTTGGTGTTTGAAATTCATTCCCATTTCTTGCATGGGACCTAAGCATGCACCCAAGACACATATTTGATTTTTCAACCAGTTTATATGCACTAGAGCATGTGCATGTAGTTCAAATTTGAATTGTTCACCTGAAATGGCTAGAAAACCAATTTAATGTATAAAATGTTCAAACGAACCCTGAATAATTCCAATTCTTTTAGGACACACATATAGTTGCATATTCACTCCAGATAAAAGGTCTAGCAATTCAAGCACCATCCATTGCCGCTATGACCCCATTATGTAATTCAAATCAAGATGAAAAATCAAGTAGATCGCACACGGTTTATTATCAGCAACCGTGTGAGATGTAGTACAAAATATCTTAGAGCACCGTCAGTGCATAGTACGCCTATGGCTTACGCGAGAAGGTGCCTCGGCTACAATCCATAACCGGCGTCTCAAGCACACTAGCTCGCTCCCCAAATATCATTTCACTATTCAATCATCGCCGGTGAAGGATGGGCACGTGGACCCACGTCGTGAGGGCAACTTCGGTGGCCCACTCCGGCGAGAGCGCGGCCGCAGCCGCCATGCGTGTGCTAACAAGGTGCATGAGCGCGGCCGCAATTTGCGACCGGGCAACAAAGGCAGCCCAAACGTCCGCTGTTGCTTCTTAGGTGGTGGCAGCAACATCTGTCTCGGATAGCAACTGGCGAGAGCAGCACAGCAGCTGTTTGTTCCGCAGGGGCGGCCTTAGCCCTGATGGAGGCCGCCCACGACCATGTCAAGGACACCCACGCCCAGCTCCTAGCGGTCACCGCAAAAATCAAACGAAGCTTCTCCGACAATGGTCGGCAACCCACGGCCGAAGAGCTGGAAATCACCGAGAGCGTTCGAGTAGCCGTCCGTTCCTTCACCGCATACCTTGTGACGACAGAGCCCGTCCAAGGCCAGATCGGGTCCGCCCACACCCAGCTCGTGGCGGCCTTTTCCAAAGAGATGGTGGACGCGGATGACGAGAGGCTTGCCAAGTATGGTGCGATGGATGCCATGGAGCCCCTTCCCCAGGAGACCGTCGGGCGCGAGCTGGACATGGAGGCGGCGGTGGAGATCGACAAGCACCAGTCGTAGTAGTACTCTTTGTTTTGTTTAATTAAGAGCGTCGGTCTTTAATTTTTTAGGGTAATGTTTAGGCCAGCTAGCTCTGTTTAATTGTTGAACTTGCTCGATTAAGAAGTGTGGGTGTGCTGTAGTATCCTTTGTGTACCCAAATTATGCAATGACGTGGATGACCACCATAACCATGGAAATTCGAACCAAAACTTTTGACGTTCAAACTTATCACACACGGGTTAAGCTATCTGAATCATTTGTGATGTCCACATATCATACACAGTTCTGAATAAGGGACTATGTCTGATGACACTTTGCGCGCCAGTTTTTTGGCCGAAGGGATTCCAAATTTTCAGCTTCTGCGGAAATATCTAGCTACCTGCCCCTCCCCCTTACCAAAAGCCACATTTCCCCTCTTTCCGCCTTCCTTTCCAAGTTGAAACCTTCACTCCTTGCTTGCAGCACCGCCGCCTCCTCGCCGGCGACCCTCCTTCACGCTGCTCGGCCTCCTCTATCCAGGCAGGTAATCCACACCCGACCCCCATCCTCCTCCTCCTTCCACATCCCACATGCCCCGACCGTCGGCGCGAGCGTGGTACCTTCCACCCAAATCACCGACCCCTCCACCAAAAAAGCGCCGTCCTAAGCCATGGTGCACGCAGTATAGCCAGGACCTCAAGGAGAATTTGGCAGCGGAGAAGAAAATCACGGCCGCACGCGCGGATGAGGTCGCGATGGCTGCCATTCGTGCTGACCCCCAGATCTTGGAGGAGCCCCTTGCTAATTGCTAGCTACGCTGGTTAAGCTTGCTTGGATTATCCGTTGCGTGTGCTGCTCCTGCCTTTCCTTCACAAATTCTAATGAATTGTGCTATCTAATTTCACCATGCAATGTGTTGCTCTAGTGTATATGTTCTATATGTCGTGTAGTGTGGTGCTCACTTATTAACTGTTTTGCTAATTAGTTGTCGTCTTCAGTTAACTGTTTGGTTCAATTCTGCAAATGTGATGTTCAATTCTTCAGGCTGCAATTTTGTATTGTCTTCCATGCAAGAAATAAATCAAATTTATCTTTACAAAATTGTGGGTGCATTCTGTTATTGTATACCATGTGAGGAATAAATTGAATTTGGCTGTAGTAAATACATGAGAAACAAGTATAATTGCTACAATTGGCTGTAGTTAACTAGTTGGTTAACTCTTTGATCTTATATTAGGAGTATGTTATATTGTGCAATGTGGTGCTCAGTTAATGTTTGGTTCATTTGTTGTGGCGTTTAGTTAACTGCTTGGTTCAATTCTGCAATGCGATGTCCAATTATCGTGGGTAGAATTTTGTATTGTTGTGCATGTGAGGAATAAATCGAATTTGACTGCACTTAATACATGAGAAACATATACATGTGCTATATTTCCTAGTTCTAATCATGCTTGGTTTGGGTGAATGGGTTTTTCGTGTGGCTTCAATTAATCTAGTGAATATGCAATGTGCTTATTTTTCATCAACATATTTTACTGATAGCATGCAAACCCTTACTTAACCTGATGACTAACTACCTTATATGTGTTGCAGGGAAACAATAGGAAGCACCGAGGTTTACAATCGAGGTTAGCACGTGCATGGTCCATTGTCTAATAGCACATTATTGTGCAATTGCAGGAACCATTCTAATATTTTGGTTTTTAACAATTTGGTCTTGCACATGTAGGTCCTGCTGTCAGAGGTTTTGACCCATTGTTCGACCCTTTTTGCATATGGGGAAATGAGTTGTCCATGAATATCAATCAAATCAAGAAACTCAGAAAGATTGTTAGGATAAAGAAATTAGTGACAAAAAACAACAAGACCTTTGTCTGCACAATGAAGAAGACATCAGTTCACTACAAGATGGTACTAACTATTATACCTTGCCTTTTTTTATCCCTTTGCCCCATTTCCAATATAGAGAAGATATTTATGCACATCCTTGTTTTTAGGCCTTTCCAAAGCAGTTCACTGATGATTACCTGTCAAACCACCTCTATGGTCAGGAGGCGAGGAAGGTTTTCATACAACACCCACAGTTCAATATTGAAGTGTTCCTGAAGAGGACGAAGGACGGACGGTCAATCATCCACAGGCACTGGACTAAAGTTGCAAAGACCTTCAACATGGATGAAGGCTCAATATTCGCATTCCGCTTCAGAAGTTTTCCAGATGAGATGCATCTGTCTATATACCGTCTATGATGCTAATTTCGAAAGGTTCTACATGTTGCATGTGGAACTTGCTGCTGGTGCAGTTGTGTAATGGGGTAGCTGAGTGCTGAAGCTATATCATGTTGTACTCTCATGTATTTCAATTATGAAATTATGCTTCCTTAATATGGAAATGAAATATATTGTGTGCTTAATATGAAATGTCAATTAGATTAATAAATGGATTATGAATAATCAGATAATTAGCCTGCTAATTGTGTTTTTCTATTGCAAACGGTTGTTTAAAAAATTCAGTGGGCGATGACCTCAGGCAATGCACACAGTTTCTAGGAATAAACCGCGTTGGATCAATGAACAATCACACACGACTTTCTCTTGAAAACTGTTTTGCGTTAGGCCACCTTGCGCAAATTTTTACCACATAAAAACTATGTGTGATGGACAACCTTTGCCACACAGTTTCTTCTATGGACCGTGTGTGATACATTCAATAACGCAAATGATTTAACGGGAAAAATTGTGTGTGATGTACCTGTGAACGGAAACGTTTTCCTTGGAGCGACTGTGTGGGATGTGCATACGAATGGAAATGTTTAGCGGGGACTGACTGTGTGGGATGTACTTGCGACTGGAAATAATTTCTTCGTATAATTGTATTTTTAGCTCTACTGTATGTATTTTCGTATTTGAGTGCTCGCCGGTCGCACACGACCTCATTTTGCTGAATGTGTGTGCCAGGAGGGCATATCCCCGATGGTTTCTGGATCGTGTGGATAGGACCCCCCTATCGCCCACTCTCACTTGGCGACTCTTCCAAATGCCACCACGAAAAGGGGTTAAAAACCGTTTGTTTAGGACCGATGCGTACCAGTGATAATTTGTAGTCCCGGCTTAACTTTCCAGTTTAAGCCGGCCCTTGGGGACTACTTGTTTCGATTCAGCAGTTGCAAGTTGTCATGACATGTCTAGAAGGTCAACAAGGATATTTAAGTCTACAACATATTCAAGTTTTTCATATTTAGTAGACTTGGTGGCTGACAGAAAAATACTTATATGAGAAGGTTCTGGTAGTGCTTACCTCAAAGTGCTCCTTCTGAGGTCAACCAAGCCGGCTTCAATGTCACGGCTAGTGTGAAGGTGGTTTAGATAGCTCGCATGGATCTCATGAGCATTGAACTAGGCATAACTCTCCAAGTCCAGTTTACATTTGCCCTTGTCACCAGCGAAGAACTCTTCCTTGGCCCTGTGTTTGGAAAGGACAATGGGGTTGCCTAGAGCTATAGAAGCAGTCCCAGTAACTATTATGTCTTCAGTTTCTTGAGCCGGCTGAGCGGACTGGGCGGTTTAGCATTCTCCGAGTCAACATTCATGGAGTCCATGGTGACATGGTGCTCCTCTGGTGGTGGGTCATCAAGGGCTGCTTCAGAAGTTTGATGCAGTGACTCAGACATTGTCTGCTTTTCTGGATCAGCAACCTTGGGATCTTCAGCCGGTTTATTAACCTTCAGCTTCTTGCTGGGCTTGGCCATAGCACTGAAAAAGAAATGCATACGACGAGTTTAGTATCTCAATTGAATAAGTGCTGGAGCAAACAAAGTTTAAAGTTCTCACCTGGGTACGGTTTTGAAAAGAGGGACGTGAGTCCTAGTGGAGTCGCTAGATGAAGATTGAGGAGTTCCCTGATAATTTGAGTCGGACTAATTAAGTGGTTGGCGTATAAGACCTGCTTTTGGATAAAAAGGGATTGGGTTCTGTGGCACCTCTTTCCGGCGCTTGCGAGGAACTGGTGTATTGGGTAAGCCGGAGGAGAGAATCCCACCACCACTGTTTCGGGTTGTGTGGCGAGTTTCATGCTGCTGTTTCTTCAAAAGAAAGTTGGGATCCAAGTAAGCTAAAGGGTGAGAAAACCTTACTCTCCGGCTCGCTTGACGAACTTTCTGTCTTGGCAGAGGTTCTGAGTCAGAGGAAAGGAGAGTTACCTCTTCACCATCCTGCATGGCTGGCTTCCGCATCATCCTGATAGTAATCATTGTCAATAAGATGAACAAAGAAAGAGCTAAGGGAGTCAAGTTCTACCTTCAACTCATCCTCCAGAGTAACCAGATCAATTGCATCTGCCTTCTTCTTGGCAGGTTTCTTGTTCGCCTTGGTCTTATTCCTAGTCTTCTTGGCTGGCTTGTCCTGAAGTTTCTTGCTCCAGAAGGGGGAGTTAGCCTGCAGAAAGATCAAGTAGTAATGAGAATACAATTTAATAAATAATGAGTTTGAGAAAATTGCTTGAAAATGCCTACAACTGGCGGCTTGTTGATGGTGCAGAAGGGGTTTAGCCCCACCTTGCTGCAAGTTTCTAGGCTCATGTTCAGCAGGGTCTTGGTCATGTCACTGATCTATTTATCATCCAGACGAATTGAGGAGTAACGCAATGGATCTTTGACATCGTCAGTATACTCGCACATTAAGTCGGACCGGCGGCTTAAGGGCAAGATCCTCCATGAGACCCAGCAACGAACCAGATCAACTCCAGTCAAATCGTTGGCCATTAGAGCTCTGATTTTTGAAAATATGGGCATATATTTGGCCCGCTCTTCTGTGCTGATCCACTTCGGGAGAGGATGTCTGTTGCTAAGCCGGCTCTCACGGTAACCCGGCAGAGGATTTTCGCCGTCCGGAGAGGTGTCTTTGCAGTAGTACCAAGTCTGGTTCCAATCCTTTGGATGGCTGGGAGGTGCAGCAGCAGGAATTGTGGCTTCGTTTCTCCTCTGAATTGACATTCCACCTAGTTCTAAGCTGGGGCCGTCCATGGATTCAGTCTGGCAGTTTAAGTAATAAAATTTCCTAAACAGTTCTATAGTGGGATCCTGTTGAAGGTACACTTCGCAAAACACTTGGAAATTGTAGATGTTGAAACTGAGTTGGTCCCAATATCTTGTGGATGGAGTTTGAAGAAGTGCATCACGTCAAGAAAGAATTTGGAACCTGGTGGAGTGAACCCCCTGAGCATGTGGTCGGTAAAGACTACTACTTCACCTTCTTTGGGGTCAGAGGTGGTCTCATGTCCTGGGACCCTCCAGTGAATGACATTCTTGGCATCTAGAATTCCCACCTGAACATGCTCGTTCCGTGTTTTCTTAGTAACCTGGGAAGCAAACCAGTTGCATGAGGTAACAATTTTTGTCATTTTGTCGCAGAAAGCCTAAAAAGAAAAGATATTGCCGGTTTAAGATTATGTTGTTAAGCCGGCCAGTGATCAAAAATTAAGTGCGTTATGCAAGTCCAGTTCGTGAGGCAGAAGAATAAGTGCTATGAAGATTAACATGGTTAAACCGGAAGATAGTGCCATGTTATACAGATTGTGAACATGCGATGGCTGCTTAACAAGGGGACTAATGCTATATGGCGGGTTACGGCTTATCGTATGAGCCACCCGCATGTTTTTCAAGTACAATAAATCTGTAAGCAAATTTTTTGCTAAGTGATGGACAAACAGATTCCACAGATTGGTGCTATGATTTTGGATCTACACTAGTTCAGAAAATAAAATAAATTCTAAACCTAAGGTGGCGGTAGCAGAAGAGCTCGTGTGTTCAGATGAGATCTTCTATAGAGGGGGTATCTTCAGCTATTGAAAATGAATGCTAAAACTACTACCGCATAACTTTGACGTTGAGTTCAGATCTAACTATGCAATCTAAAGAAGTCATAGCAAGAATAGTGAAGAACTCCGATGAACTGAGTAAACCCTAGTGCAGATCTGATATGAGTCAAATTAGGTACCTAGAGATGCTGATGAATAGCGGAGGAGTGCCGCCGTTTTCTGGTTGAGGTCAGGTTGATGCAGCGACCAAGGTTTATGTAGTCGATGGGGACGACGGAGCTCCGGAGGCGTCGGTCATCACGAGGAAGGAGAAGAAGTGGCAGAGGGAGGGGTAAAAGTGAAAAACAGGACTCCCTGTCCCTATTTATAAGGAAGTGGATAGATGGCATGCACGGGAATCGAGGAGGCCGAAAAATGATTATGTGGCTATGTGGACGCCTTGATTTTTGGAGGTCCATTAAAGCAAAAGATCTGTTGAGAAGTCCTGGGCTTTGTGCAAAGTTAATGTGAAATGATGTCATGGTGGGTTAAGATGATGCTGAGGCGTGACATCATGGCGAGTTACAATGAATGAGTACATAATTGACGGTGGAAGATTCAGCGAAGTCAAGAAGTGAAGATTGATGTGAACAAGTTCAAATAAACCTGGGGCCTAATGTTGGGGATATGACTATTGGATATGACCCGCCCAGGAGGGGCCGGGTCACACTGCTGGCGGATTAGAGATGAAGAAGCCGGACAAGTCCCAAGAGGACATGAATATGGCAGTTCATGAAGCAGGCTTATTGAAGGCCCAAGACCCAGAGGCGACTTAAGGCCCAAAGGGATGAGCCGCCATATATTTAACTTGTATTGTAAGGCAAGCTTAGTAGAAACCGAGCTGGTCATGTTTGTGTGAGCTAACCGGACTCTGTAAGCCGTCGGGCATCAACATGTATATAAAGGGGTGACCTGGCGGCAGGTTAACTCAAGAAACAATTGATTGAGAACTAGGTCAAGCGTATTCGCTCCCTAGTAATCAAAACCCAAGCAATACAACCTAAAGCAGGAGTAGGCTTTTACCTCGCTGAGAGGGGCCGAACCTGAGTAAACTCTCTGTGTCCTTTGTCCCATTTAAACCCTTCAAGCTAACCTAGCTTCGGTGGATCCACACCTAAGTCGTTTCGCTAGGGCATCTGCCGTGTTAAGTCGATGACACTCTCAGAACATCATCGCATTGCCCGTTGTTGCTGCATACCCGTATCTCAAGCATTCCACATTTGTGTTTGTTTAGGTGGACAACTACTCGTATAATATGCAAACAACAATAGAGCTAGTGATGCTATGTTAAAATTAATGTGTACTTGTCAAACTCAAGATTACGCCTGTTAAATGTTTCTAATGTCCTCTTATTTTGAAATTGAAAGAGAGTCCTTCTAGCTTGTGTAGGTGTCTTGCGATCCTATTAATTTGTTCTAATTAACGTGTATAGTACAAGCTCTTGTTTTTGTCTAAATGCGTGCACATAAGTTCAATTACCTTCTGAGAAATTGTTGATGCATTTTTTCAATTTCTCAAATACAAAATAGCTTGCTCCTTCTAGTTCTGGCATCCCCACTGTTATCTTTATGATGTTGTTCTTCACTAATATAATATTTACTGATTATTGGTAGTTACTAGTATTCACTGATAACTATGCCTCGTATTGATTGTTCTACTATTATTTATGCGAAAAAGTTAACATGTTTGAATTTATTTTGTTCCTAAGCATTTTGTTTTATAACATGCATATGGTGGCCTCTATTCATGTTTCGTTGTGAGCTCCAGGATGAAGAAGTTGGAAGAAGCAATGCATGCCGGATCTAGGCATGCATGCATGCTCTAGTATCCCTGCTTCTGAACCTAGCTAGGGAGATGCAGGACTTTGTTGTAATGCTGATTTTTCTGGGAATTTTGTTGTACTGGTGATTTTGCTGAGAATTTGGTTGCCACTATGTTTACTTGAAATTTATTTCTGGATAGGAAAATATATTG